>NW_007250630.1:673334-694579 GCF_000164805.1 Carlito syrichta
AAAAAAATTAGCTGGGTGTGGTAGCGCGCACCTGTAGTTCCAGCTACTTGGAAGGTTGAGGCGGAAGGATCGCCAGAGCCCAGCAGGTCGAAGCTGTGGTGGCCGGAAGCAGCCACTGCACTCTAGTCTGAGTGACAGAATGAGACTCCAACTCAAAAAAAAAAAAAAAGAATTAAATAGTTGTCAGATGTAGTGGCTCAGGCCTGTAAATCTCAACTACTCAGGAGGTTGAGATTTCTTGAGGCCAGGAGTATAACACAAGCCTGGACAATATAGCAGGACCTTGTTGTTAAAAAAATAATTTTTAAAATTAGCCGGGTGTTGTGGCATGAACCTATATTAGTCCCAGCAATTTGGGAGGCTGAAGCAGGAGGATCACTGGAGCCCAGGAGTTCAAGACCGTAGTGAGCTATGATCACGCCACTGCACTCCAGCCTGGCAACAAAGTTAGACTCAATTCTGGGTGTTTGTTTTAAATGAGAGAATTTAATAGCTTTAGTTTAGATTGTGTAGACCTGATCTCTGATTACATTCAGAGTTTGGTTTAATACAGGAATTACAAACAGAGTATTGAAATTAGAACTTTGCTAGAATTCATGTTTGTCCATTTACTACCTCTTTGCCTTCTCTCGGCCTCAGCTTCCTAAAAAGGTTGAATATTGAAATATATCACTGGCCAGGCACAGTGGATCACTCCTGTAATCCCAGCACTTTAGATGGCAGAGGCAAGAAGACTGACTGAGCCCAGGGGTTCAAGACCAGCATGGGCAACTTGGTGAGACTTAATCTCCACAATAAATTTAAAAAAACAGCCTGGCGTGGTAGCGCATGCCAGTGGTTCCAGGAACTTGGAAGGCTGAGGCAGAAGGACCACCTGAATACAGCAAGTCAAAGCTGCAGTGGCCACGAGTATGCCACTGCACTCCAGCCTGTGTAACGGAGTGAGACTCCCCTTCAAAACAAAAAAAACTAGGCGCAGTAGTCAATACAGTACTAGCAATAAGGGTGTAGTCAATGTATGGTACGTTGTCATCATCATTATCATCATCTTTGAATGAGTTAAATGTCTACCATTTATAGTTGGACCCCCTACAATCCTATACTAAATGTAAAAAAATTCTGTAAAATAATAAAATTAAAATTACCACACATATGTTAACCTAATTTATGATCAATTTACTATAGTACTATGGGGGGAAAATTGTCAACTCAGTAACTGGTAACCTCATACCATACACAGAGCTTGATTCCTGATAAATTGTACACCTTAGGGGTTTTAAAAGAAAATGTTTGTAAATATCTTTATGATACTGGAGTAGAATGACTTTTTTTTATATCTGACTTGTATTTTATAACTCCTCAGTTTATTTGATAGCAATCTTTTCTGACATATATCATATAAATTTTACATTATTTCAAAGTACACAGAAATTATCTATACTTGCCTATAAATTTATTAAATGCTCGTGAAAGAATATTTAACATATCAATATTTGAGCATGCAACTTTTTCCAACTTTTCCAACTTTCAAATTATTTTTTACCACCTAAGCCAATTTATATTTGATATTTGGGTTACAAGTGCATTAAAAAAAGAACATATTCCTCAATTGCTATGTTTTAAACCAGCATTTAAAAAGTATCCTTTCTGGATGTGAGAGAAAGTTGTACCAATGGGAGCAAATGAGCTGACCTCCTCATAAAATAAACTAGACAAAAACCAAGAACTATTAAAGGTGCTAAAGATTGATTCCATTCGTCTTTCTCCCTTTCCTATCTCTTACACATACAAGTGCGCACTACAGGTGAGCCTGAATTAAAACACTTGTAATCTAGACTGTGAGCTCCTTCAGCGGGGGGCTGTTGTCATTCCATAAAAGCCCAGGGGAAAGAAAGAGGTACCACAGGGAGCAAAGGCACCTGTCCTTCACAAGACACCTACACAAACCTACTGAAGAGGTAGACTCAATTCTATAAGCTGCAAGGCTGAGATTGTGACCTGGGCCAAGTGATGTTTTACTTCATTATGTTTTATGTAGTTGTTATACATGTTGTTTGTCCCACTATTTTTGTAACTGGGGCAAATTAAGAGGTTCAACTAGTCTAAGAATGCTTAATATACCCCATAAACTGCCTAAATCAAAGATTTTTATTTATTCTTCTGCCAAATGCAACTAATCTCCATCTACAATTATTTTTTAAGGTAAGAAACAGTAAGCCAACTGAAGAAATAACTGAGGCATTGGGCTATGGAACATTATCGCAGCTTAGCACACTGACTTGAGAAATGCAGGGCCTTGGTGGGGTCTAGCCAGGTTGGCCACACCAGGGCATGGACCAGTCTTGGCAGGCCTTCTCCAAGATTGTTTTTCAGTCAGACACATTGCTGGTACTTGTCTCAAAGGCATAGTTATTCCCATAATAGGGACCTTCAATAATAAGTTTTTGTGGTCCATAGCTCCCAAGTAGTTCAATTTTAGCTTTGAGGTTTTTAACTTGATTACTTTATTTATTCAAATCTCCCAGATTCTTTTCATCCATACATAAAATGGAATCAAATGTGGCAAAGTCTTCTTTGGTAATCTGCCAGGCAATGTGGCTCATGGGAATGCCATGACTCTTTATGAAGCTCTGTCCCCAGTAATCAAGAGGATTCCCTACCTCATACTCAGACATCGCGGCGCTGTCTACACTCCAAGTCTCTGAAATGTTTTGATCAGATACAAGTTTCCTGAAAACAGCTTCTGCAATGGGTGGTCGTCAAATGTTACCTAGACACAGAATCACATCTGCTCTGCCATCTTTCTGCACTCAGACACCCAGAGAACCCCCTTCCCCGGCCCTCCAGAAAGCACGCATGCGCGCTGCCAGCCTCCCGTCCAACACACCTGACAATGGCTTCTTATATAAGACACAGATATTTCTAAATAGAAGAAAAATATACATTGCATTATATTAAAGTTAAGAGTTTTTTAATCCACAATTAAAAGAAATTAAATGGAAAAATATGGGGCAGAGGAAATTTGTATCCCCAAAATATAAAGATATGTATATTTGAAATATATCGAGAACTCTCATAATATAATAAAAATAAAACAGGTAACTCAATAGGAAAAACAAATGACCAAAGCACATGAAAAGGTACTTCTCAACATTGACACTAAATGGCCAATCAACATTTGAAAATGTGTTCGACCTTACTGTTATTACAATTTAAAGCCACAATGCAATCAATACACAACAACTAGACTGGCTAAAAATAAAAAACAGAAAACAGGTGTTGACATAGATATGGAGTTACTGAATTCTCATATATTGCTGATTGGTGCAACCACTCTGGAAAATTGCCATTATCTACAAAAGATAATCATATGCATAGCCTATGACTGAGCCAATTACACATCTACGTACGCATATATAGCCAGCAGACATGAGTACCTATGTTATCAAAGAAACATGTGTAACAATGTTCATATTTACACCATCATATTTACAGCTAATATTTGAGTATTAGCTCAAATATTCATCAATAGTAAAATGGAAAAGCTGTTGTATATTCTCAAAATGAAACACGACTCCACAATGAGAGTGAACAATGATACATAAACACATAGCTAAATCTCACAAACATAATGTTGAATTTTAAAAAAGTAAATCATAAAAAAATGTATACTATATGATTCCATCTATATGAAGTTCAAGAGTAGATAAAACTAATCTATCTGTGTTAGGAGACAGAATTACTCTTGGAATGGAAAAAAAAAATAACCCAAAGCGGCCACAAGAGAGCGTCTTCCAGGGTACTGGTACTGTTTTATTTCTTAAGGTGCTGGTTAGATGCAGACAATATCATTTTATTTCAAACCGTCAGCACAATAGTTAATATAAGAGATGGGACATTAAACAAGTAACAGCAGAGCTCCAGATGACCAAAGTGATATTTAAAATATTACCAAGTAGTGAATCAAACATGAAGACAAGTATAAGAGCCAAACTTCGAGGAACTGCTGAGGAGACCTCTATAGTCATGAAGGACCACCATGGAAGTGACTGAAACATTCTGCTGACATACACACTTTCAGAAACTGAAACGATTCTTCATCTCATAAACAGCTGATTTTAAGATTGCCTGACTACTGAATATGATCTCACAATGACAAAGCAACTAATTAAATGATTTAATCACAAAAATTTAGATTATGTATTAGGTCTACTCTATTACTTCCATAAGAGAAAACAGAGGCTCAGGAAAGCTAAGTGACTTGCACAGGGTCACAACTTTGACTGAACGCCTTAAGCTAGAAGCCTGGGCTATTGAGTCTTAATTTAGTACTAAACTTATTCACAGATCTCACCGAGCATGTTGCCTCTCTATAGGGTCCAAAAACTAGGTTGAGATTTTGAAACTGAACTGGCTTAGATAAATTATGATGCGGATATTACCTTAATCAAGTCTGAAAATGTAAGAAAGACGAAAGTGACCTGGAAGCGTTAAATAGTTGTGACACTTAAGATCTAAGAATTGACCAAGCAGTACTTTTTAGTTAAGCTAATCAATTCTTTGCATAGTTTACTCAGCAATGGCAGAAAAATGGTAGGGTATGAGGAAAACATAGGCTGAGATAGTTTTAAAAAGACAATGCCAGGATGTCCATAAGATATCTTTCCCTTCTAATACAACATAATTAGCAGAGGAATGTACAAAAGCTTCCTAAACCTAACCATATTAGAAGAGGGTAGGAGACAGTTTCCCTACCATCTGAAACTCAGAACAAACCATCATGCTGTCAATGGTATACTACTGACTTAATTTAAATGTCTACACTTTATACATTCTAGAATAACAAAATGAAGCTGGAATCACCTTCACACAGGAAACAGAATGGCCATGCCTTAGTGGAGGGCTTTATTTGCTTCAGGACTCAAAATCACATCAGCAAACTGACTTTCTGTTGTTTTTCATCTGGACAAGATACCTTTTCACCAAGAACACCATGAAGTACAGGATTTATTGCCATAATGAAGTTTTTTTTTTCAGCTCTCTGCTTTCTCTGCAGAGGACAGGAGGAAAGGCGTTCATCTCACCAGGCAGCTTATTAGGATTAGCACTGAATAAGACACCACGGAATGTCAGGCCTATCAGTTACTAAACATGCATCATACAAACTTTGTCTTTGCGAGAACCTCTGCTCTGCATTTGTCATCCACCTGAATAATTAACAAGTACATGCTGCCTGCCAGCAGCTTAGGGAATTAATTTCCCTAGATTAAATGCAGATCACGTCCACAAAACTCAGACCACACACACACTGCACTCCTACCTTTCAACCACTAAAGGTAAGGAACACATTGCACAGCCTCCAACTTTATGTCACTTTGATGAAACTCTGTTGTTATTTATTCAATGTCTCAACACTTATATTAACTACTTTTTGCCATCTTGACATTAAAAAATGGTAATTCCACAATTCCATGTATTCACTATTTTAAAAATCTGTGTGAAAATCACATTCTAAGAAGCATATTCATTAAAAGCTTCCAGAAAGGCAACTATCGCCTGCATGACAAAGCCAAGATACACATGTGCTAATATAGAAGAACCAAAATTTAAGCAAAAATTAGGATCGGCAGTTTTCAAATGTGTATTAGTGGTTGCAATAAATTTGTACATTCCTAATTTCGTTTGGTGTTAACAATTATGTCTGTTAATATCCCTTCCTCATATAATCGAGCAAGATAAAATATGTGGTCAGAAATGTAGAGGGAAGATCAAAGATTTGAAATTGAAATTCTTCACTACTAAAATATTGGTTTACCATATAGAATACAAGATCTTTTAAAATATCATAATTAAAGAATTGAAAATCTGAATGCATTTCTTTAAATTTCCATCTTCTAATGTTTATTTGTTGTCCACATAGTTGGCTGATGAACATAGAGAATATTTATTATCCTTAAGTTGTAAATTATATGGATAAATGAATGGTGGCCTTTTTTTAACCCAAAAGTGTGTTTTTAAATGAGAATAAATAGCTTTGCAGACTCAGGGCAATTCGTAATCTGTACTGTCATCCATAGTTCAGATCCTTTTTTTATTGGTAGCCACATTCTAGAATTTCCTCAACTGTGGAAATGCTTACTGCTGTTAAACAAAGTGGGCTCCAGATGGGTGAGGTACTTACTAAGTCACCATAAGCTTCACTGAAGTATGAAGGCAACTATGAATGCAAGCACATTCTTTATTTTAGCTTGTGAGTACACAGGGGATTTATTAAAATACACTCTACTGCCAAGGAAAGGGATCTATATTGATATGCTAAGTTTTCAACAAATAACATGCTTTGAAAACAAAACTACTAGAACTTTACTCACCATTAGATAACATGCCCTTTACCCAAAGTGCATGTTTGTGAGCACAATGGTTCAGCATTTGTATAATTAAAATTACATTTCTCTCCCAATCACTACTGGTATTAACAATATAGTACTCCTTTTTTCTAAATTTTCCTTATGCCAAAAACTATTATTTCTAAGACTTTCTTTAAAACAGTTAACCAATATGAATGAATGACCAATTAATCATTTGTATAAACATAAATCTATGTTTAAAAAACTGTAGTGTAGTGAGACAAAGCACTTACTAATTTCTAGCATTAATGTGATTTTTTGTCCTTATCTTTTTTTGTTCCCTACTTGTTAAAAATCACATCATCAGAAAACAAATATCCTATATCAAATTCACACAATATGTAAAGTATAGCTTAATTTACTTCTAAGAGAAATGTTAGCTTTGAGGTCTCTAATTCGAAAATATATTTTTTAATGGAAGGAAACTATATATAATACCATTTTACTTATGTTCTCATGCCATGTTTAATGTTTTTGCCATTCTTGTTGAAATTTAAATTGAAAATACATGACTTTGTCCCTTGCATAGACCTAGATCTAACTTCATTATGACTTTTGTGAGCCAAGTATAATTGAGGCCCTGGCTCCATCCTTTGGGCTGTATTTTCAGGTAATGCTAGAATCTTGTGCAATGCATAAGAAATTGGCAAATTAAAAGAAGTGACAAACCACCTCTACAACATCACAAACTCTTACAATAAGCTCAGATGAATACCTCTGTTCACTAGGCCATACTAACAGAGGTTATGGGTAGGATCGGAGAAGAGATGAGAAGGTTCTTTTTCATTTAAAAGGGCTGGAAGAAAATGACAAGATATCTGCCAAGGTCGAATATTAGAATTCATTTTAGATCAGAATAAAGGGTACTTAGTACAAAGTGGTAAAAGGACTTACAAATTCACATTTCAGACTTTAAGTGATTGTACTTGACAACATTTATTTGCTTTCATTCTTTGTCTTACATTACGGCCCTGTTAAATTCTGCCACTTCTTTCTTTACAACTGAAATTGTAACTCAGTGAAACCCTAACTCAGTAACAAACATTCTAAGTACACTGTTATCCTCTTTTAAAACAAGGGGTCCTCTGTAATACTACTGCCATAAAACACACAATCTTATATAAATAAAAAATTTTAAGTTTTTTCAGATTTTCAGTGTTTAACTTTCAGAAGAATGCATGGAAAATGAACATTAAATCAAAACATAGCATGTATGTATTTTACTATACATACAAACAAAAACATTTCTTCATAATGTTTAATCAAGATGTTCTTTAAACCATATAGCCAACTAAATAAAGTCTGTGATGCTCATTAAGTTGAAGAAAAAAATATATATCACTTTAAACATATAATGACATGTCCAATCCTGTGTATCTACAGTCTTTCTGCATGTTGCAGAAGAGAAACTATCATAACCTTGTACTGAGAGTATGGGGAAAGCATGTTTATAAAATATGCCAAGAGACAATATGCTTGCTACTCCTAGGAGACTGTTGGTAAATCTTTTTTATGAGTGTACTATGAGGTGAATAATTAACACTTCCAACTGAAAGTTGACTACCATCATAATATTTAGTCAATGAATTGTTACAGCTGAGTTTTAACTCATATAAAAGTAACTATAATACTTTCAATTGTAATAATACTTCAACATAAATCTAAAATAAAAGATAATGAATTCAGTTCAAAATGACTTCTCACATATTAGTGTTGGTTGTTGTTTCTTACTATATTAAAAAAATGAAACAACACCAACATAAAATGTCTTTTCACAAGAAAAACTGCATGCTTAATATTTTAATAGTTCAGTTTCTATGGCATAAATCTGCTAGGAAAAAAAAGGACTTAGCCTGCATTAAAGATCCACAAACCTTTGGGTTTAATCACATGACTAGCCCACTGGGGCCACTGGAAATGAATCATTCCATGAAAAGACAGACTAGATTTTCACATGTAAACGGTAAAATCAAGTATTCCAGTGAGTTTTCTAAGAATGACCAATGAATCCTTCCCTTCCTAAGGAGACTATCATACTCTATTGGGGGTAAGGGGTTTTATAGCATAATTAGCTGATTGTGAATAAAGAATTATTCCATTTTCTTCTCCTCATAGTCTCTTCCAATGCAGCACATTTCAGATATCTCATTTTAAACCAAATGAGTTAAGTGAACCAGGAAATAATATTAATAACCGGAAGCACTCCTGTCTATATAAGATTTGTTTCAGTTTCAAATAATGTTTTCTCATCCTCCTTCCTCATCACTGGAATATAAGAATTACCTTGGGCCAAACGGTGGCTCAGTCTATAATCCCAGCACTTTGGGAGGCCAAGGCAAGTGGACTGCTTAAGCTGGCAGGTTTGAAACCAGCCTGGGCAATTTGGCAAGACCTTATCTCTACAATAAAACAAAAATTAGTCAGGCATGGTAGCGGGTACCTGTAGTTCTGGCTACTTGGAAGGCTGAGGCGGAAGGATCGCCAGAGCTCAGCAGGTAGACACTGGACACTGGAGTGACCATGAGTATACCACTGCACTCCAGCCTAGGCGACAGAGTGAAACTCCAACTCAAAAAAAAAAAAAAGAATTATCTTGGAACAGACAAATCTCCTGGACTTGATATGAAAGAAGCAGGTAAAGGAGGAGGAGGAACAGGATAATTTTCACATTTACAAGTGCTTTGCACTTTTCATATGCTAAGCAAGTTGTAGAAGAATTAAGTGTAGAAGAACTACAAGAACTTTCAGGGTGAGGGCAGTCTTTAGTTTCACTACTACTGAAACATCCTGAAAAGTGCCACATACTTTTCATATCTTGTGCCAAAGTATCACCATCAAGATAATTGTTTTGCTTTTCCAGCACTGCAGTGATATGGATCTGCCCAAGGAATCCCCAGTGCTGTTTACTAGACACTATCCCATCTGAAGGCAGAATGGTTTCCATTGGTAATTGATACTCTTCTTCATTTTAATCATTAATTTCACAGCCAAAAGACTGGTTATTCGCTCTCTACACTCAAAGAAACCTCAGGGGTCTCCCCCTCTTTCCCACCTACCTTCCTTCTTGCACATTCCAAAGCTTAGACAGGTTCCCAGGACTCCCTTGCCCAGAGGGACTCCAAGGGACACAGTATAGGGAATGTCAAGGAATCTTTTATTCTTTTTTAAAACTTCCACCCATAACACTGTTCCAGGATCTAAACCACTAACTTCCTAACTTATAGAACATAACCCATTCCTAAACTGAAGTCTTCTGTGCTGGATTTGATCAACTGTTGGGGGAAAATGGTACCCTCACTCATATGCATGCCTTTCTTTGGAATGACTTCAGGAAAAAGTTAATGAAACCAGAACATTTTTATGACTGGTTCCCTAATCTACATTTAATATAGATCCAATAATATAACAAAGAGAAAATTCTAAGACTGTCTCATTCATGTGCCCTATGCATTTGTATAACTAAAAATTATTAGTGATAGTATTTAATAAAAATTCATAGTGATGTTGACAGCATTAAAACCATTTAAAGTCAATTCAATATAGGTGTTATAGTTCAATAATTTTGGAAATAAATAAACTATGTTTATTTTGGGTGATGTGACTACACAAAAGACCTCACTCTTTTGAATACACTTTTACTAAAGTTTCTAATGTTTGAGAAAATACCTGTCTTATAGTGACAGATGCATCAAATCCCTAGATTTCTCATTTGAGACTACCATGAGAAGAGGTTTTCATTCCTGAATTACTTACAGGACAGAATTGCCAAGAAAATGACAGTCTTAACTCCAGTTCTTAAGACTTTCAGTAGTCTTCCATGGAAAAGGAAGAGTGTGGATTCTTTGCTCAATTGGCATGGCTAGAGAGATGAGATAGAGAGAAGTAACATTCTTACCCAGAACTCCTGGGTTCTTCAAGGTATCTCCTCACACTGAGAAGCCCACTGGGATTCTGTGTTCTGGAATGCATTGGTTATATAATAAAACTGGATATCCTTCAAATCTTTGAGAGGCTCCTAAATTCCAGACATGGCAATTTTCTCCCAATGAGAAGATAGCTAGCAGATTAAAAAGTAACAGGACTTTTTAAAGGAAAACAGCATGGAGTTTGTCTGTACCTCCTCTTCCTGCACTGTTTCCCCCAGAAGTAACATTTCCCTTCCCTCTAAAGCAACATTTCTAAATGAAAGCAAACGTACAGTATGTTGAGCCTAGTGGGGAGAGATACAGGATCAGGAACTGGAGACTTCCAGCATCGCCACAATTCAGTAAAACAACTCACTCCTTATCTGGGTTGGGACTTTCTTTGCTACAAATATAGCTACTACTTCTAATAAGGTTCAGTTAAATCTTCAGTGATTTGGGCATGTAACTCTAATGGCCACATTTCTTTACCTCTGCCCTCATATAACTGCACAAACAGTGTATCTCTTTCTCTTCTATCCAGGAGTGAAGGCAAAGTCACCTTGAATAATAACAGCTATAATTTATGGAGTATTAAATGCCACATATCGTGCCAAATATTTAAATACAACTGGGCATTAAAACCTCACAACACTCTATAAGGCAATATGACTCGGATTATACCAGTGAGAAAGCAGGCTGGGTTTTAAGGCCATAAGTGGCAGAGCTGAGATTCGAAACTTGGGCCAGTCCCCAAACTAGTGCTGCCAACCACTATATTTTATACCGCTTACCCTTCAAAGTTATTTCTTAAGCAACATCTTGTTTGAGGCTAAGTTGCATAAAATGCAATTTTCACAAATACAACTCATTTCAGTCTGCTGAACTTTCTAGCATAACATTTACAAGAGGAGAGTATCAAATCAACATAATAAAGCACAAGTGGTCAAATATACTTCAGTGAAACAAGAGTAACAAAAAGAATTTCCTGTTAAACACAGTCTGAAAATTATTTTAATTAAAAATCGCAAAAACCTTCAAAAATCTGAATTTTCAAAAACAAAGTCTAACAGGCCTTGCAAAGTCACCTTAACTTTATTCTTTATAAAACTAACTCCAGCCTTATATGCCTTGCCTCTGCTAGGTTTCCCCTTCTTATAACTAGGCCATATGTGTTTCTATGGCAAACAGATCAAGATTCTCTTATAAATGCGATTGCTTCAAGATATACAAATGAGAATCTAACCATTTGCAAATATTCCACCAGGTTTAAGTCCCAGTTCTCATCGGGCTCACCTCAGTTCTCTTGGGGCTAGTGAGTCACCACTATTCACTGAGTACCAACTGTGTTTATAACACAATTCTCCTTTCCATGAATGCTTTAATAGTGCTTATTTCTCACTGGCATGACCAATCATTGGGGACAATTGATCTTTTAATAAATCTTTAAAGAGAAATCATTGCAAGTTCGGCTGTCCAGGAAAAAGTCCTATAAATCAGCCTAAGGTAACAATGTGAGTTTGCCCTCCAGGGTATCCCATTTTGCTAACACCAAAATAACCCAAAATACACAAGTGTGCCCCAAGGATTGTCATATAAAGTAGTTCAATACAAATTGATTCATGGACATCTAGAGCTGTGAAGAAGTGGTTCCCTTTGGCTGAGACTAGACAAGTGTTGCCCAGTTCTGGTGAATAAAGAGGGGAGACAGAGAGGTTGCATCAGTTCAATTAATCCTGGACAGCAGTAATCCTTGATCCAGTTTAAATTAAGGACACAAAAGGATTAAACCAGGGGATCAAAATGTTTGGAGAGATCATCCTCAGATTGCAGAAGCTGTGCAAATGGACTATGAGGCGGGAGCGGGAGGCCTAAATGATGATTCCTTCTCACTTGTCGGAGCAGGAAAAGTCTCTTATTTATACAAAATAACCTCTTTGCAGCATGTGGGAACCACTCCTACAGCAATGCAAGGTGGCAAGCTAAAATTAGAGTTGGAACAGCTCTGTTTGGCAACTGAGCAGCTCACATACACTTTAGTACTTGAGAATAAGCTGGAGAAAAAAGTTGGCCTCTTTTCTCTCTTAAACTGGGTAGATATTTCAATTCTATAGGTCTACACTGACTGCTTGGCATCTTTATCGTCAAGGTTCTGAAATGAGAGCAGTGATTTCTCATCTACCATTTGCAGAGTGTGTTCCAAGGAACACCTGTCCCTTTGGTGCAGTGCTTTAAGATAATAGAGATCTACAGTAAAATGTACTATGGGGAAATGCTATATGACACAGCTCCCCTCCAGTCATTTCTTTCAAAAATTTCTTTCAAAATTTTTTTTTATTTTAAATATGTGGGGTACAATTCAGGATTAGGTATACAAACGTTCATTATGCAGGTACCCTTGTTGATGAGGTGTGCTCCACCCCCTGGCAGTTTCCCATTCCTGCCAATCCCTTTTTTATTGTTATGATAATTGTTCAAGGTCCGCTTATTGAGTGAGAACATGTGGTACTCAGTTCTTTGTTTCTGTGATAGATCACTCAGTATTATAGCCTCTAAATCCATCCAAGTTGCTGCAAAGGTAATAATTTTGTCCTTCTTTATGGCTGCATAATATTCCATCGTGTATATGTACCAGATTTTTTAATCCAGTCCTCTTTTGATGAGCAGTACAGTTGGTTCCATGTTTTTGCTATTGTGAATAACACTGCAATAAACATGCATGTGCAGGTATCTTTTTCAGAGAGTGATTTTAGTTCCTCTGGGTATATTCCCAGTAGGGGGATTGTGGGGTCATATGGGAGGTCGATTCTTAGATCCTTTAGGAATTGCCACACTGTTTTCCACAGAGACTGTACTAGTTTATACTCCCACCAACAGTGTAGACATATTCCCTTTTCTCTGCATCCTCTCCAGCATCTGTTGTTTTGAGCTGTTGATGATGTACATCAGCTGCATCAGCTCATCAGCGACACATTGCTGGTAAAGAATCCAGTTAGCTTCATTTATCTCAGTGTTTACCAAACCAGCTAACCTATTTCTCAAACAATAATAACAGCCTTTAAGAACCACTTTGGGAAATAGTATTTAGACACCAAAAGCAGGTGAAAAAGAAAGGGTAATGTTCTCTTTATTAAGCAGCTCTTAAATAAGAGCCAGAATAAAATGCCAACAGAAGCATTTAAAAGCATGCTTTTAAAGACTGGAGCAACCACTTGCAGTCTCCTTTCAGATCTCACAACCTTTCCGGTGATGCCACTCATCCCTCATGCATACAGCAATGCCCTGTGGCATCCTCCTGCCCACATCAGAATGTAACCAGGTGATGCCTAGTTTTACCTCCAAGTTTTTGTTCATGTGGCTCTCTCATCTTGAATGTTTACCTCAATACCCACAGCCTCTGAGGTGAACTTGAGTTTTCTTTTCTTCTAGAGATGTTCAAACTCTCTCGGATTTCACCCTTCTTTGAACTTTGCTGCTCTTATTGATGGTAACAGCCATTGTGGCACTTCGTTGCATATGTATTCCCCTGTCTGCTACTAATTTCTCAACTATTTTATATTGGGTCTTACTTTATTCATCTAAAAAATCATCAGGTTGAACTATGTGCCCATTCAAAACCGCTGATGCTATACCCTTGCCTCTCCAGCAACACTATACATAACTTTCTTGTGGATGAGAAACATAGTTTTAAAATTTTATAAACCTTTATTGCCCAACAATGCTGTGCACATAGGAAAATTTCAGTGTCTGAACATCTGAAAGAAAAATACAATTCAAGGATTCAAGGTAGTGAACCTTGAAAATATATGTATACGTGAGGTATGTGTACGTGAGACACACGGAGTTCTACACGGAGGGAGGAAAAGACGATAATCAAAAAAAAGCATTTTCTACATAAATACCTATTTCTCCCTTCAATGAAAAACAGTACTGAAAATAACCCTAAAATGGGTGCGGGAGAAAGTAATCTAAAGTGTCTTTGAGTACGGTGTGTCTGAACATGCATGCACAATTACTAGCACAGACACAATGGGGTTTGAGACTAATAGAGAAGGCAGATATTACCAGTAAAATAGCAGTTATCCATTTACTTTTGGGAATGTAATTCCAGAGCTCTTCTATAATTCACTGGAAATATTGGTTTAAGTGATTCCCAATAACTTTCTAATACTAAATCTAATTAACTCTGTAGGATAAATCCTTATTCTAAAATAATTTAATTTTCTAAAACTTTACTGGTTTAAGAAACATGAGGGATGTGACACCACACATTTGTGTCAGCAAGAAACTCTCCCCCATTTCTATTTGAATTCTGCCAGGAAGGAAGCAAGACTGAGAAGCAATACTTTGCTCTCTGAGAATTTCTTCTACCCCATCTTAAATACAAATAGACTTAATGTTGCATCAGTTGTGTTACTCTAAGATTATTTCATTCAAAGAGAAAAACGTTCTGATAAAAGTCTAATGATTCAATCTCTTTCTTAATTTTCATCTTTCTACTGTTTTCAGAAACCTATGGTTCACAGGGTGTTTTGTTTTTGCTCTTGGTGAGATACTCAGGTACCCATTACCAAACAACTCTAAATTGATTGATTACTCTAACTATTACTATAGATGGCAATACAGGCATCTCTCTAGAGGATGAAACTTCTCAATATCTTGGAAGTCAATTCAAATCAGTGTCCAAGGCTGGATGTGGTGCCTCATGCCTGTGATCCCAGCACTTTGGGAGGCTGAGGCAGGGGGACTGCTTGAGCCCAGGAGTTCAAGACCAGCCTTAGCAACATAGTTGAGACCTCAACTTAATAAAGCAAACAAACAAAAACAAATGCAGTGTTCAAACAGAATAAACAGGAGAATTGGTGCTTTCTCCATCTTATTTCTAAATCCAGAGTCAAATCAAAACTACCTGCATATTGCTATGGAAAAAATGCTCAATTAATTCTACCCTAAGGATCGTGAAACAAATAATGCATCTAATATATCCCTGATTGTCCACAGCTCCATCTTGCAAGTTACAGAATGTTTCAATGAGGATTCTGGCAGTGAAAATAAGTAATCTCAAACTGAAGTCAAAAGTGTGCGCGCGCGCGCGTGTGTGTGTGTGTGTGTGTGTGTGTGTGTGTGTGTGTGTGTGTGTGTGTGGCAGGGGAGGGGGAAATTACTGCAATGTTTTGTGCAAAGCAACACTAATTCACTTAAAAATACTATTTAAGGTACTAGAAACTGTAATTAAATCAGGTCTTGAAAGTGCTAAGCGGAAGAAAAGTGTTAATTAGAAGATTAGTAAAAAATGCCGTTTTTAGAGTGGAAAAGCTTTCTTCACACTTTTAAACATTTACAAAAAACAAATTGTTGATAAGGTGTGATTTGAAATATTTATGGAAGCCTGATTTTATGCTTTCTTTATAATATTCACAAGACCTTTCATCCAATGAGCACAGAGTCTGTGGAATACATTTCTTTCCCAAATTAGAATGATATAAATTAGAATATACCACATTACAGAGAAGATTTAAATCCAGGAAACAGGAAAGAGCATCCCTGGAGAGAAGAGGCATCGGCAATACAGTCAGCTGACAGGAGCTAATAATTTCCAAAGGGTCAATCAAGGGTTTCCACACAGTTTACTCCAGGACCTACTTCAGGGCTTTGCTCACTGTTACCCTCTCAGCGAGGCCTTTTCTGGTCACCCCACTTAGGAATACAAACCCCACCTCCCCTTTAAGGTCTCCCTAGTCTACTTTCCTGCTTATTGTAACAGCACTTATCACCTTTTTAGGTATTCTATAGTTGACCCATTTGCTTAGTGTCTGCTACCCCCACAGGCATGTGAACACCAAAGAGCCCACAACTTTGCCTGTTTTATCAACTGTTGTGTTTCCAATGCCTAGAACAATGCCTGATACCCAGCAGGTACTCAGTAAATTATTACATAAATGAATAGCATCAAGCCCATTTATGCCAGACATACGAAGTTCTGGACATTTTTCTGTTTGTGCTTTGTAATAGATGTAGAAAAACTTTTGTAAAATACAAATATCACAGACCAAAAATAGTTCCTGTAAAGTTATCGGCATTTAAGATAAATAAATATTCTGTCATATATATTCAGCTGAACATACCTTTTTGTAAGTAACACATTGCTTTGGATTAATCAGATAAAGATGAAAGTCAAGAATTTTGCCAACAGTGTTTCTTGCTAACATTACTTAGTTATGCCTTTCAGCTCAGTACCCTGTATGTGAAGGATATCTTGTTATAACAACTGTTGAAGGCAAGTCATGTCATATCAGCTACACTCTGTACCCTATGGGAACTCAAATGGCCCAAAGTCTATGTTAATATAATCCTGCTGCTCTGTTGAGCTGAGGCAAAAATCACAGTATTCCAGTGATATGCAAGCCTTCATATAAATACCACATTATCTATATGTCTTCCAGAAATGAAGGAAAGCTGCTGTAAGGATTAAGCTGAATCAATTTGGAAAGGTAAATATTGTTAACAAATACCATAAAATAACCTAGTAAATGATTTCAATCTCTATTTATCAACTTAACAAGAAGTCTATATTCTTCTTTATATAACTGGTAACACGGCATCTATGGGAAAATAAAATGCCCCAACTCAAGGGCCCCAGGTGGCTTTTCAGTAAAAGCCTCTTTACTTCTTAACACAAAATTTCCTATTCAATACTCTAAGCAGTGCTACCAATTCCCCTGTACTTTTTTTCTTTGGGGTACGAGGTCTTATTTTTGCTTATCAACCTCTGTTCATTATAAATTGATCATAAAAAATAAATTATAAATTGATTATAAAAAATAAAGACTTGATTTCAGGTTTTTTCTAACAGAAATACAAGATTTGTTCCCCCCCCCTTAATTAGTGGTATTTTAAGTCTGGTGATAAATAATTATAAAAAATGCAAAAATGGGTGATGGTTTCATCGTCCAAAAATTTTAAAGACCAACTCTGATTACTATAATATAAAAACAAATGCATAGACTTATGAATGATTTATATACCAAGTTTAATTTTTTAATATAATTCAATCTGATTCTGCCAATAAAAAAAATCAAACTAAATCTTAAATAGCTTAAAAAAATACATATTCTTATGGACTCTGCAAGTATACTTTGTTAAAGATTTACTAAATTCTAAAGTTATTTATGAGAATTCATTATATCATTGCCACCAAAAAAGTTTAAGAAGGTAAATTAACTTATGATTGGAACGTCCTCCTCTTTTGCCAGGTCAGTGACCTAATATTTGACATAAAGAATGTTTTCTAAGTAATTCTGTTTACTAGTAGAAGTTGCTATAAAATGTGTTCCAGCATCTTGCAGATGACTGTCAAGCAGACCAAAGACACTGACAAGCTCAAATAAGAGAATCAAACATTGCTTGTCCTCTGCTGATATCAACTTTATGAGCTGAAATAAGAAGAGAGAAAAGGTAGCAAGTGCAGGACATACCTTAGAAGCAAAGGTTATTTCAGAGAAGATCATAAGAGACAAGGAAAAAAATAAAATAAAAATTTACTAAAATAAATAAGAAACAAAGGTCATGAAGAACTTCAATGATATAACTTAGATATGAGATGAAAAATAAAACATGAATTGCAAAGAAATGGAAATGTTTTTAAATGATGTAAACTAAGATATTTAGCACACTGCTAATAACAGTCAACTTCCTTTTCAGCATACTCATGCTTGTGTTCTTTAAAGTGACCTAACGTGATGAAAAATGTAGAAGGACCCTATAAAAATCCCAGTAACCCATGTATTTTTCAGAAATCAAACATCCCCTGTAACATTAAGTGCAGTAAGCATGATCCTTACATAAGACCTTAAAATGTTTACATCAGAATTCCTACAAAAAACAGGGTTAGTACTGAAATTCTGGAGTAACAACATTCAAAGTTCCCTTTGATTTAAAATTGAAAACCCACTTTCTGTACAATAGACTATTTCTCAGGAGGAGCTTGTATATTGAAGCAGAAAATAAAATACAGTACTTCAATTACAAGTTCTAAGGAAATGATGATTAAAATGGGATTTTTTTCATTCCTCTGTATTGTTTGTCTAGATGGAGGCTGAAATCAAGGTAATAAGAGTGTGAATTTTGAAGTCCACAACAAACAGCTTAGAAAAATATCATGAAAAGCATCTCCTCAATATGGCAGCTATCATAAAATGTATACAGATCGCACAAGATTGTCATTCCTGCATCATCAACCACAACATACACGTTATGTTTGATTGGCACCTCAATGCACAGGCAGCATTTACCAACAAATACAAAGTTTGATAATCACTAGCTTACGTTGTATATACCTATCCTCTAAAATGAACATGTATTTGTTTATGTAGTAAGATATGAATTAAATGGCCATTTATAATAATTAACTCATCTTTGGGACCATTTCTAACTGTGTATTCAAGTCCAAGAATGTTCACTATATCCTAAGTTCTTCTTGCTGTTCTATTACTAAGTATAGCTTTTTATGTGTTTCCTGATTGCATCCCATCGAAGAGAGTAGGCTATCATGTAAACCATAGCCAGAAAACTGAAATTAGAACATTCGTTCTTAAACTTTTCAGTCTGCAAATCATTTTTAAAAGTCAGGAGATGACATGATCCCTTACCTGTGTTCATGTAACAGCCTTTAAAAATAAATCTTGAGGCCAGGAGCAGTGGCTCAAGCCTGTAATTCCAGTACTTGGGAGGTCGAGGTGAGGGGATTGTCTGAAGCCCACGAGTTTGAGAACAGCCTGGGCAACTTGGCGAGACCTCACTCTACAATAAAAAAATAAAAAGTAAACTAGCCAGGTGTGGTAGCGCACGCCTGTAGTTCCGGCTGCTTGGAAGGCTGAGGTGGAAGGATTGCCGGAGCCCAGCAGGTCGAGGCTGGAGTGGCCTTGAGCATGCCACTGCACTTCAGCTTGGGCAACAGAGTGAGACTCCAACTCAGGAAAAAATAAAATAAAATAATAAATCTTGAAACAGTTCTTGTTTGGGCAGATAGAAAATTTATATAGTCTCATCACTGCATGATTATTTTAACAGCCTATCAGCTGGCCTTTCTCTGACCCAATCCATGCACACACAGAGGCTAGGGAAACCACATACATTCCATTTTTATTTGGCCCAAATTTTTCAATATACTGAAATCATACAGAATGCCAAATCCAAATTCCTCTTTTCTTCCTTAAGGTCCCATCTCCCTCATTCCTTTCTAGTCAACCCTAAAGAGAAACTCTTGCTTCCATCCTCTATTTGTCATGTATAAACACGTCTTGGTCATTCCCACCCTTCAAAAGCCAGCTTTAAGTTTCATGTTTCCAAGTGAGTTCCTCAATTCCCACAGCCAGAAATGAGTTTTCCTCTGGACTTGTAGAGAACTGAGAGACTCAAGCCCGTCTCAAGGTATTTCACCTGTCTTGTGTCAAGAGCACTTGTTACACTCTATCCCCTTGCCCTGATTTAATTTCCTTTATACTAGGGTGCTCTACCTTTTTTAAATCCATACTTATCTGTCTGTCCCTTGATTGGCTATAAACTCTATGCTACAGCAACTGGAGCTTAGTAGGCATTCACTAAATATTTATTAAATCAATAAATTATTATATGTTAGCTAAGATGGCCATTTATAATAATTAGCTCATCTTTGGGACCAAGGTGCTGGTCTGCAACTTCCTTGAGACTGAGGATAACTACAGCTTCCCACAAAGAGGTGATAAATATTTCCTTAATAAATGAGTATTTGCTTCTGAATGGAGCAAAATAACTTTCAAAAATACCATATCCCCCCCCAACACATTCCATTTTCCCCAAATAAAACATCACTACACTGCCCAGTGATTAAAGGGGAATATTAAAAGCAAGCAGAAGTATCACCATCATTTATTTAATGCTTGTCTAACTCGTTTTATTTTCTGTTAGAGTATAAAGATAATATTAAAAATCGTTTTAAGTTGTGGAAATTATTAAGAAACTTTAAAAATTAATATATATACATATTTTCTTATATGTCAAATATCAAGTTAAAATATGAGTTACAAGTCTACACAGTAGAATACTGCATACCAAAGTTTCTGTCCCAGAAAAAGAGAGAAACTAAGGGAGATGTTGAATTCACTACATATAATTTCAAGGACCAAAGGCCTACAAACACTGACTCTAGTAGACACCAGGCCATGTGAGCATGTTCCCACACAGCCCTGCCAATTCTATCCTGACCTACAGCATCCCCTGATATTACAGTTTTAAACAAAGATTTATGTCAAATTATGTTCCAGTCTTGTGGTGTGGCAAAAAATATCCACTCAGGGTTACAATGGGACCATCTAACACATGTTCACTTGGAACCTAATCCAAATTAGATACTGGATCCCCTAGAGAAAGGGGCAAGTATAAGTAACCCACACTGTTCTTTAACCAGCATAAGCTTTCAATGTGCTTTTATTGCAAAGAAAATGTCACCTTTGTTAAATTACATTTTTAATTTATCATGTTTTTCATGTTCATACTGTAGATTTATCTAAATTTCAAAATATAAAACAGTGATTTCTAATAGATTGCTTTGTGGATAACACTTGTACAATCAAGGTTAATTTCTAATGAAGAATGAAATGTTATTTATTTATTTATAATTTTATTTTTAAAATGTGGGGTACAATTCAGGGTTAGGTATACAAATGCTCATTACGCAGGTACCCTTGTTGATGGGGTGTGTCCCTCCCTCCCCTGGGAGTCTCCCTCAGTTGCCAATCCCACCCCCCACTTCCCAAGCAGATAAAAAATTAAATTTTAGGCCGGGCTCGGTGGCTCAGCCTGTAATCCCGTGCTTTGGGAGGCTGAGGTGAGTGGATTGCCTGAACCCGCAGGTTCGAGACCCGCCTGGGCAACTTGGAGAGACCTCATCTCTACAATA
>NW_007250630.1:694631-712131 GCF_000164805.1 Carlito syrichta
GGTCAAGGCTGCGGTGGCCAGGAGTGGCCACTGCACTCTAGTGTGGGCGACAAAGTGAGACTTCAACTCAAAAAAAAAAATTAAATTTTAAATCCTTTTCTTTTTGAGGGGAAGGGTTCCCATCAATTAGACCAGAATATTAAAATTAAAGAGCAAGAACACTAATATTTTCCATTGTTCATTTTTAAAAATTGAAACATTTTTAGAGCTACAACACAGAATGTCTTCTTCAGAAATGTGATGGAAACATGTACTTCACAGCTCTAATTAGCATAACTATGTTTTTTATTCAAATAATTTTCAAAAATTATTATTTTTTATTATATATTACCATTTTGACTAGGTTGTATAAATTTAACACTTAAGTGATACATAAAATTAACACTCCAAAATGCTGTATGCAGATTTTTGTCACTTTTGTGGCTCATAAATGCTAAACAGTAAATGTTGCAATTATACATTTAAAGTGTCATAAAATGTCTGCCGTTTATCCATTGTTCTAGAATATGGGTAAGAAGGAGGTAGATATGTTTCGCTATTATTGATTGCTTTAATGATCTCAATTATTGCACATAGTTATCTATACATTATTCCTAGAGTCAATTAAAAGTCTCAACTAAAAAATTTACTAAAATGTTTAGCTTATAAAAAACATTTTGGAATTGCCTATTTGACCACTAAACTGAGTAACTCCTGAAAATACACAAACAGCCTAATTATAGTTTATCTGGATCTTTTAATGACCACATAGGTGTTGATCTAGAAGTATTTCTTGAGGACAGAAACTCATCCTTTTCTATTCAATGCCACCTAAGTCTTTTTATCAAATGTGATGTATATTATTTGATGGCTGCTCAAAAATATTAATCATGATAATAATATTGTTCCTAATGATGATAAACCATTAATTTATCATGAGGTTCAATGAAGCACTTAACAGCAAATCAACTGTGGACAAACCTTCTGGGTAAATATGTCATGGGGTAAATTGTGCCCAATGGGTGGTTTAGATCAAACCTAGGCAAATGGATAGAGGCTGAAATTACTTCTTTTCAGCACATACTAGTACAACCAAAAATTAACTCTTAGCTTGCCATAATCGCCTAATTCCTTTCTAGAAAAATATTTCTGAACTTGGATAAAAAGCACCCATGCAACTATATAATTCAAAAAGTCACTGTAAACATGCTTTAATATATTTATATAAACATCACACAAAGTACCTTTTGAGCATTTGTTGCGCCTTAAATATTTTGCATTCATACTGTGCTAAATAGTCAACATTTTGCTCATTGGATAGTTGTAACTAGTCCAGTACTGCATGAATACAGGCCTACATATGGAACATAGAATGTAACCTCAGCTTTCCAACTGGCAGCTTGATGCTCTGACCCCCATGCCATGTGCTATGATCATGAGTGATGGAGCTGTTCCGACTATACGCTACTTTCAAATAATGATCCACAAAGTTAATCAAAAGGGCTTCCCTGTTCAATATTTACCTGTTACTCATTGACAGCCACTGTCTGTACTACCATCTAGGATGTACAGAACAAGATCAGGAATACTGAACTCAAACAGAACCTGAGTGCCTCACTGAAGTACCGGGCACAATGAAAGCAGAATTAAGCGGCTCTTCAAACCACCTCTGACACTAAAGATGTCTGTATGAGTTCCACAGCAGGAACTCACCGCTCCTTCCTAGATTTGGAGGCCAAATAAGTTGCTGATAATAAGAGGTATGAAAAAAAACAACAACCACATGAAAGAAAAAAAAAGGGGAGATATTAGGTAGCAAAATATAAACATGGAGGAAAAAATAGTAATTTCCTGTATTTGAGGAAAAAAATAATATTCCCTCTTTGATGTGATCTCCTTGCTTTTATGTACTAGGAAAGTCATATCTATTCTGAAAATTATTTTTCTCATTTTAATACATGTGCAACATTTTAAGCTAAAAAATAATAAGAAACATTGATCTTTTTATGTGTTAGAGATTTAAATGCTGTTTGCCAGTCTGTCAATCAAATGCACCCAGAAGAGTTACTGACCAACTTCTATGTCCACCTTCAAAGAGAGGCAGATAATCAGACCTATCAGAATACATTCTCTAAGTCGTTTTTAACTATCAACTAGAAAGCAAGGGGTACTTATTCATAGATACTAACTAGGCATCTTGACAGGGTTTGAACATGGGTGGTTAAAGGTGGGGGATCACTTGAAATGCTAAATCCTCTTTTAACTAATTTTTCCTGAGCACTATCTTAGGAATCAGTAAGCACTATTTAAGTAAAGAGTACACACCAGGCATAGTTCTAAGCAGTTTACATGTATGAGTTAATTTAATCCCCATGGTGAACCCTAGGAGATACTATTATCATCATTTCACAGATGAGAAGGATAGCAAACAGAGTACTTACGTAATTTGTTCAAGATCACCCAGCAAATAAGTTATGGAACTAGGGTTTGAACACATCAGTCTCCATCAGAGCCTGCACACTTATCCACTACATTAAAGTTCTCTAATTGCATTCGACACTACTTAGATTTAAGACAATCACTGGCCATTAACAAATAACTTCTAAAAAGTTTGTGGACTGAATAAATATCTCTATGAAACTTGTAATCTTATTAAGATTACACACACACACACACACACACACACACACACACACACACTGCCTCTTACCATTTAACTTTTATGTCAGGCCTCATCTCTAAATTCACAAGTTCCTGAAAGGTATTTATTTTCTTATATATGATTGAGTGCTGCCACACATGTAAATACAGAGTTAATGAAAAGTTAGGATTTAATCTTAGGCTCAATACTGACTTCACCCTCTTTTTTATCTCCCCCAATCTAATCCACCAGGAAGTTCCATTGGCTCTTCCTTCAAATTATCTTCACCTCCACTTCTCCATCTTTGGTATGCGTCACCTTGATTACGGTGATGACCTCTGAGCTAGGTCCCCAACTTCCACCCTTGTCCTTCTGAAGCAGCAGCCTGATTCTAAAATAAGTTAGATCCCATTACTCCTCAATTCAAAATCCTCCCAAGGCCTCATTTCAAGTGGAGTAAAAGCCCAAGGATTTACCTTCCCTGCCAGCATCCTGCATGCTGGTTCCCTGTTCCCTGCTGACCTGTCCCCGGTTACTATCCTCCTTGCTCATTCATACCCCAGCACACCAGCCTCCCTGGTGTGCTTTGAACACTGAGAACTCTTCAGCTTCAGAAGCTTTGCAGTAGTTGTTCATTCTACCTGGCATATATTCCCCTGGCTATCTGAATGCCTAACTCCCTCACTGCCTTAGAATCTTTGCTCAAATGTCACCCTTTTTAATGGAGTCTCACCTATTTGAAACCACATGACCCATGTTCACCCCAGCACTCCTAATTCCTTCTTAACCTTCTGTATTTTTGCTCCACAGCACTGATTATCGCTTAATAGACTATTTAATTTCCTTTATTTTTAATGTTTGCTGTTTTCTGCCTGTTTCTAATGTTATCTAACTTTGAGAGCAAAGATTATTGTCTTCCTTCACTAATGTATCTGCAAACAATGGTTCCTGGTTATAGAAGGTGACCAATTAATGTGTTAAATTAAAAGAAGAGAGAAACCACTGTGGATAAAACTAGATTAGAAAGACTTCACAGAGGAGCAAGCAAAGGTGAAGAATCAGTGTGTGTTGTGGCTAACAAGACCGAATGGATATGATTCATGAACAGAAGCAGAGAGCTTGTGCTGAGAGGTTTCTGGGGGAAAGGGGGCTAAAAGGCCAACTAGAGCAAGACTGGTGGGTTTTAAACACTAAGCTAAGATTAGAGACAGCATGCAGTGAGAAGGAGCATTCAATGATTTTGATCAAGGAAATATGTTGGAAACAGTATTTTAATCTGGTAGCTATTTATGAGGTAGCCCAGAAAGGAAAATTTCTGCAGTCCTTAGCATGGTGCTTTGCATAGAGGAGGACTCGCATATTTATCTGAATAAAACAGAATAAGATAGAAGATATGAACACTAGTTATGAGATGGCAACAATTTAGACATGAAATAATAACTTGAATTAAAGAGATGTGAAATGAAGGGAAGTATTTTAAAAGAAATCATGCTACAAACAGGATACTTGAGACAGGAGAGGCAGAATGGAAGATGATTCCAAAAGTGAGTCTGAATGACTTTAAAAATAAAGATAAAGCAAAAGAAACGCAAGGGAGGAGAGGAACCTCCTGGGGTAGATGCTGAGTTCTGTTCTGGAGGAATGGCTGCACTGTCCTGGAGAAAGCACTAAACCAGAGGTAAGAAAGGTCTTGATTTATGGGCTAGTCATCTCACCACAGCTCTGAGAAATTCTTCAGATCACTTAACCTCTATGGCATAAGGAATTTAGTTTGTTGTGTTCCCATGTAAAATAGAGGCAAAACGCAATCCATCAGGTTGCTGTGAGGATGAACTGAAACTGTCCTCAGAAATGGGGGGAGGGCTAGGGTTCAGAAACTACCTATGGGGCACAATGTTCACTATCTGGGGAATGGGCCACCTGAGACCCAATCTCTACCACTGCACAATATGTCCATGTAACGAATACACGTGTACTCCCTGAATCTAAAATAAAAATACAAAACAAAACAAAAAAAGACAAGTACTTGTTAACTTGTTGGAGTTTATGTATGGAAGCTGATATAGGGTGGAACTTGGAAACAGCAAGTTGTTTGAAAATATAAAAGCGTCTGGAAAGAGGGAGGGCTTGAGATAAAAAGCTGACACTCATATACTTCTACATGATAACTGCAGGTTAAGGACAAATGACTCTGTCACAGGGGAGTCCTAATTGCCCCATGCTGGAGAGTACAAAGCTTTATACTCAAAGGACAGCGACCGTATGTTCTTTAAATGACCATTGTTTAAATATGACAGACCTCCCTCCTTTATAGCCATGGCTGTAAGTTTCTCAGGGTCTTAGTCTTTTGAAGAAATCAATTTCAATAGACCATCTTAGAAAGAAACTGGATGCTTTTCTGAGGTAAAGTATCATCCTCCTCCAATTTGGTCATCTGCAGTTATCGTATAGAAGTATTTGAATGTCAACTTTTTATCTCAAGTCCTCCCTCTTTCCAAACGCTTTTATATTTTCAAACAACTTCTGAGTTCCACCTTACATCAGCTTCCATATATCAACTCCAACAAGTTAACAAGTACTTGTTTTGTCATGTCATTCAGTTAAAAAGGGATGAACTGCAAGACCAGACAGGCCTGTTTCAGCTTCTGATAGTTACCAGATTGGTTTCTTATCAGCTGTGTGAACTGAGCAACTTGCCTAACCTCGCTGAGCCTCTGTTTTCCTGATTGCAAAATTAGATTCACGTTTCCCTACTTCAAATAAAGTTGCTTGGGTCAGTTACAATAATGTCTGAACACCACAGAACACCGTATTTGGAGCATGTTACTGTCTTGCCTCCTGGGTTTCAGTCTTATTGATTACTGCAAATGGAGAACCAGCCAACACAGAAGCAGGAATGGGAAAGCTGAAACACAACTTCACTGTTGCGAATTAAAGCTTCTGTTATCCCAGAAGGATCAACCCAGCCTCACAGTGAAGACCTTGGCTTCAATGAGGGTACCCTTTCAATGGCAGAATAAATACAGCTGTATTCACTCCCCTCTGTCTGTATCTCAGAGCCTCATATACCTAGTCACTGTACCCCAGCAAACGTTTATGTCCTGCAAATCTCTCTGGAACAGACCCAGTAAAGGCGCTTGTGGTGCAAGTGAACCAAACTTGCCACCAGATTCTTGTAAAAAATACACTCTACTTAAAATCTGTTGACCCATAATTTCAGTTTTCCAGTCTTCTCTTCCCTAAGGCATTTCACAAGTACCATGATAAATTTTAAAAAACCCTCAGCATTCTATATTCCTACCAGCCTCATATAAATTGTTACTATTTCTGGACAGGCAGTATTCAGAAAACAGGGTAAACAATCTTGTTATCAGATGAATTTGTTGATCATGAATTTACAAGAGCTCAGGACTATCCCCTAACCTCCATCTTAATCTTCACTGGATGTGTCTCCAAACCTCTTCTTTTAAAAAAGTGGTGACATTAATACCACTGCTTTCATTGGTGCAAAATCAGGACTTAGGACACCTGATGAATTTCTCCAGGGGATGAGAATCAGAGCTGCTGAGTCTTGTTTTCTTTTTGCAAGCCATCAGACAGTTAGGCAGTCCCTGGAAAAGCATGCTGCTTCTCTAGAAGTGAGCAGATTCCCCTGCAATTACCGTAAAATACATCCTTCACCCAAAGATCTCGATGGTGCCTAAGGCACACAGGACAGGAAGTTTTGTGCCCGATGGAGTTAAGCTAACTCTATTTCACTCCCAGCACAGCTTTGTTAGTAGAGTTGAAGAAAGAAGGCAAAGAGAAGAATCATCAAAAAGACTGTATGCCTCCCAGTGTCCAAGGTCAAGACACATGGTTGGCCATGATTCACTGTCAGCGCCCTGACAGGCAAACATCAGGAAAATGATGCTGTTATGAAAGCTTCTGTGGGTTGGAATGCAAGCACTGAGAATTGTTAGTAAGAGACAGGCCTCTCCTCCGTGGTAACACATGAGAACAAGTAGAAACGGGGGGCAGGGATCCTTTATAACTGGGCTGAGGAAGGGTAAGGGAAATTAGGTTTAAAATAAGATGCAGTGATAGTCTATTTAATTACATAAAGCTTAAGCACCAATTCCAAATAATTCTCAAACTGATACATGAATCACAAGGTCTCAAATTTGCCAATGGAAAATCACCCAAGAATGCTCTCATTACACACTGGTCATTGAACCAAATCCTCACAGGACCCAGCACTCTCTCTGCTTTAGGAGCTAGATCTTAGCATCTCAATGCTGAAAACAGTAAATAGAATTCTCTTTTTAAGCAACCTAGAGAATGATGCAGCAGATGTGGCATGTGAGGGAATGATGTGTAAAGCAACTAGAAAGCACCATCTAATCGCTTAACAGTTACTTTTCATACATGTACATATTCTGATCTTTAAAAAGTTATGTTTCTTTAATCCACCACACCTTTCTCACCACTAGTTTCATCCAATAACTTGCAAGACTATTGCAATATTTAAATGTTGTACTATGTCTAGATAAAAGTAAGTATTAAAGTGGTCAGAAAGGATTTTTCTGCTGGAGATCTAATCATTAATGAGTATATTACTAGTGCTTACTACAGGAACTTAAATTCAAGCAAAAGAATTTAAATCCAACCCTCATGATAACAATCCAGAAAATAGATACAAACGACGCCAGGAAAAAAAGCACCACATCAGAAAGCAAATCTCTGCAAAACACAGTTTCTATGTGGAAGTTGATCATATATCTTCCAGCTTCTCCTAAATAGGTTACTTAGTGTACAAGTGAGAACACTTGACCCCAGACATTTCCCATCTAAGACGTTTGTGGATGGATTCATGAGAAAATACCTGTATACATGGATATACATAAAAATGCATGGAACTATATAGAAGACTGCAAGTATAGATAACAAATGATTAACAGCGGCTATCTATGGGTGGGACAATTATAAAGACAGTGATGTTCTTTCTTTATGTTTATCTTCATTGTCTAAATGTTCCAAAATGAAAATGTATGGCATCCTTATTCAAAAAGAGCTATCACAAGAGAAGAGGATAAAATACCATGAGGTAACTAATCTAGGAACTCCTCACTCACCAACCCAGACTCTAGACCTTGTAAAAGAAAATTCCAAGAATAACCCCTCGATGCAAGTTGAAGGCCCAACAAAGCCTGTTCTGTGACCTCCAAGGTAACACAAGTCCAAAGTCATTTACTGAGCAGAGGAAAGGGAATGCCTTGAAGCAACAGAAAAACACACAGAAATAAAAGTTATGAATAGAGTTGAAATCAAAGTCTGATCCCTTTGTGGTTGGTAGGACGATTAGGGGAGGCATATTAATTATTTACACATGAAAATAATAGTTATGAGTAAAGTTGAAACCAAAATCCTATTCCTTTGTTGCTGTAGGACTGTTAAGGGAGGTATATTATGTATCTTCTTATTGAAAGAGATAATCCCTAATGCATGTTCATCCTTTGTAAACACACGGCTTACACATGCTTTTAAAATAAAGATCATAATACTTTTTACTAAAGGTATTTTCACAGTGTTGTATATTTTTCTTAAGGAATGTTATATTTTCTTCAATTTCCTAAAATTATAACATTTTCTGGTATATAAAATTAATTTAGTTTAACAGCAGTCCAGTGGCATGCTCACAGCCAACCCAGTGTTAACCTACTGGGCTCAAGTGATCCTTCTGCCTCAGCCTTCCAAGTAGGCAGAACTACAGGTGTGTACTACCACACCTGGCTGATTTTTTCATTTATTGTAGAGACGAGGTCTCACCATATTGCCCAGGCTGGTCTCAAACCCCTGGGTTCAGGGAATCCTCTCACTTCAGCCTCCCAAGGTGCTGGGATTACAGGCTTGAGTCACCCACAATGATCTTCTTTAATGGAATATTGTACTTTGCTATGAAAATGGAACTTCTCTCATTTATACTACAGAAAGCATAGTTATAAGTAGCAAGTATAACACAGAATTCAGTGTCCTCCTTCTAGAACTTTAAGTTCAACATCTCCATAGTTGGAATGGCATATCTTGTTGGAGGTTGAAAGTTTATTATTTCCATTTTGCAGATAAGAGCTCTATGAGGTCAAGAGGTGTAGCGTAAGTTAGATCAGTAACAAAGTAGTCCTCATTTTTGAATATTTACTATATGCCAAGTAATATAAGAAGTGTTCTGAGGGTTTATACTTTTGACTTTTAAGTAAGACAGCCTGAAATCTAATGCAGAAGTCAGCAAACTTTTTCTAAAAATGATCAGATTGTAAATACTTGAGACTCTGTGGGCCATGTTTGTCACCACCACTCAGCTATGCCCTTGTAGCAGGAGAGGACAACACACAAATGAATGGGTATGGCCATGTTCCAATAATACTTTATTTACAAAAAAAAATGTATAGGGGAACTAGAGAGTAAATTTGGCTAGTGGAGCATAATTTGGTGATGCTAATCCAAATTCCACCACTTCCAACCTTCTTAACCTTGAGAGAGTTTACTCAGTGCTGTAAGTCTCTGTTATCTTATATGTAAATGATGGTAATGATCATACCTAATGCATCAGTTTATTGTAAGGATTTTCTTAAATGTATATTAAGCAACTAGCCCACTACCTGACATCAACATCTAGTAAAAGATCAGTAATACCAGTTACTATTATCATCTTAATCTTCACATTTATCCTCAAAACAACCCAACTTATGAGATGGTTATTATTTTACCCCTATTTTAGAGATAAGCAAATAGAAGCTTAAAGAGTTAAGTAACTTAGTCATGTCCCCTATATAATAGACAATTGTGGGGAAAGAATCAAAGCTAGATCCTCTTCCAGGAGGCTTAACCACCTCTAGCTATGATTAAACACTACTGCAAGGACTTGTGGAAATTAAAGATAGGTTACTTATAGTCAAAAAATAAAACATATTCTTCCATTCTAATGCATAAACTAAGTCCAAAGATTCACTAAAGACACATTTATGAACTCAATGCACAGAAGTTGTTCTCAAGCTGAAGAGAATTTACTAAAAGCACAGTTTATGTATAAGTTAGCTGCTTTTGTGATTATAGACCCTAGTTCCATCCAGGTTGCTGTGAAATTCATGATTTTGTTCTTTTTTATGGCTGTGTAGTATTCCATCATGTATATGTACCACATTTTTTAAATTCAGTCCTCTTTTGATGGGCAGCATGGTTGTTCTCACTCATATAATGGACCTTGAACATCCAATGTAATACTATAAGAAAATGACTGACGGTACTGGGAAACTATGGGGAGGAGAGGGAGATGGGATTAACAGTAGCAAATATCTGTCTGGGGACGGGGAAACACCTCTTATCAACAGGGTGCCTGAATGAAACGTAGTTGTATACCTAACCCTTAACTGTAACCCACAACATCATAATAAAAAATATTGATTAAAAAAATAAATAAATAAAATAAAATACTGAAAAAAACGTTAGCTGCTTTTAAAGTAAATAAACAAAGTTTTTTTAAAGTCTGGGCACAGCACATTAGTATCTCTGCCTCTCTGAAACCACCTGTTAGCGATTTTGAACATTGCAGTTCAACAACTTGCCTTCAAAAGGTTCATTGTAACTCAATTTCTCTCACCTTGACCTTTACTTTCTGTTCTCAACTTTCTAGAGGTCGCATACATTCTGCAGGTGTGTCACCAACCAATTATTTTTTAAAAATCTAGGTAGTCACTTCTTTCATAATGAAAATATACACTGCAGTGAAGCCAATTAATATCTTTCATTCTAAATCATGCTGTCTGTGCCTATCCAATCTTACTCTCTGGTATCTATTTATCTTGAATTACAAGTGGTCTGTGGGGAGAAAGGCAGACATGGAGCACCTTACACCAGGAAAAGCAATGAATGTGTAGACAAATCCTGAACCAAATTTCACACTGGAAGAGTCCTCCAAGACATATATCAATCAAAAATAACTTCAAACTCACTAATAGCACAATTTCACATCCTTCTTTGTGAAACAAAGAGAAGATGAAGCTGTGGGCCACTCCCACAGCAGGCTTCCAGTCTAAACTACCTTCAGGATAATTCTTCTCTAACGTACAGTCCTTGTCACACTCTTCCTGTCCTGAAAATTCCTGCAGGAACCCTCATAGGATGGCAGTCCTCCCGGATATGATGCCTTTGCTCTCCTCTCCTCTTCAATCTCACCTACTGTCACACTTGTCCAGTGTTCCACTCCTATTTCATGCCCTTTGCAATTTGCTATGCCAGAAATGTGTGTCTTTTAGCCCAAGTCACTACCCAGGTACCCCTCCCTAAGCTCACATATCTCCTCTATCATGAAGATCTTGGTGGCTTACCTTGACTATTAAAAATGACCCCTTCATGGCACCACTTTCACAGTTGGCATTTATCTCTCTTGCAGGACCTCTCATGCAGAATGCCAGTTACTTATTGGTATCTGAGTCCTCTAGGCTTTTAGAAAGTAGAGGTTTTCTTATTTACCTCTGAATTAGTCAGTTAGTGTAGAACAATCTGTGTAGAATGGCACCTGACCTGTGGGTGATTATTAAAATACATTTGTTAAATGAATTAATAAATTAACTCATTTATAAGCTAGTCGGGAATTCGCCCTAAATAATACATTTTCATGCCATCGACATCACCAAGCCATGCCACTTCAAGTCATCTATAGGCAAAATCATTGGTGTAATGATAAAATTAACTGGGAGAAACCACCAGAAACCATGCTGAGGTTTGAAAGGCATGATGTGGAAGTCAGAATTCATTTGGCTATTGAAAGGCTTGAAGCAGTTCTTGCTGCAAAGTTCAATGTCTCCTTAACATTTTTAACATTAGGGCTCTTTATGAAGTTCATTGTATTAATATATTTCTAACTATTTTCTCAATCATTTATTATTTACTGATCCAAACACAAATGGCATAAATTATTCTAACATATGTGGGGGAAAGACCATTGTATACTAGTAATAAATCAGGTTAAACCACGAGCAAAAAAAATTCATTACTGCTGCTGAGGCTTTTTTGACCTTGCCCTCTCCTTCAGCATAGGTGACCATCTTCCCCCCAGCAGAATCCCTGACAAGGCACCTGTCTTGTTCTCCTTAATTGGGATAACATGTGAAAGTGGTTAGCACTCTGATACAACAGGGCTCTGACAAAGACTGGCCAATTCCTTCCTTCTTCATTCACTCTCCTCTTCTCTTCCCTGGACCTTGTTAATTTCTTCCCTCTTATGAGTCTGAATCCAAATCTAGGTTTCTTGGGCAATACCAGTGCTAACACTATACTGAGTAGAAGAACAACCGCATTCTGGAATTGTTATTTTCGGGGTAGGAAGAAACTTTTCTCCCTTCTAGTCACAGATTAATTTCTGCAAGCCGTGTCATGGTGTCTGAAATTATTGTAGAAGACTCCCTTTTTTTCCTTGAGTTCATTCTCTTGGAGCTGCTCATGAAAATGCAAATGATCCTGAGAGGAGCAACATTTTCAGTTAACACAACCTGATCTGTAACAAGGGTTTTGGACAATAATGGTCCCAGGCCGATGAGACCCAGGTTTGAAACATTAACCAGGTATCCCGGTGTAATGAGTTTCACAAAGGAGGGAGAGGGGCTTGGGATGGAGAAGATAGCTAAACAAAGACAAACTTTACAATTTTGCCAATGGCCTCTTCTGCTTTAGGTGACAACTGTTTAAGTCCATTACAAACACCTGCTCCATCGGGGCCTCTCAATCTTGGCTATACTTGGAGACTAGGAACCCTGGATTAGACCCCTTTGTTTAAAATAGGTACTGCAGTGCCTTTTACTATGGCATGGCACATAATAAATGCAACTGAAGTTTCAGTCTTCTCAGACTCACTCTGTCTTTTCTAAATATTGGAAAAAATGATTGTTCTTCAGTACAGCTTTAAGGACACCTGGCTCTTCATCTAGGGTAGCTTGCAACTATATGACTGAATTACAGCTTAGACTTTGAGGCTACAAAGGCCTCACTTAGTCGACTCTTTCCCACCTAGTTTTCTTTCCTCACTGTCTCAAGATAAGTGACTTCTATGAACCATTCCTTCTCATGTCCAGGAATGTTTCCTTTCCTCTGACTCAAATATTTTCCCTTCTTTCTTTAAAAATAAAGTTCAAAGTTATAGTTATTATGGAGGGAGGTGTCTTTTCTCCTTTATCAGACTCTCTATCCTACTTTTACTATTCTATTTAAAAATAGAAAAATAGGGGCAACCCTTTTGGGCTCCCTCCCATTGTGGGAGCTTCTCTGTCCTCTCAATAAATCTTGCTTTCCCAAAATATAAAATAGAAATAGAAAAATAAGATTGGCAAATGTTTTAATTTAACTTTGGCATTTCCAAATCGAGTCCACTACTTTACAGATGACTCCACTAAAATACAGATATATTACTGTAAACTATAAAAGACAGCTGAAAAGGAGGAGTCTGGGACCTAAAAGGTTAGTACTTTGCAAGATGCGTGCTTAACATAAAACAATAAAATTTGTAAAATATTTAAAATATGACTTAATATTTTGTAAAACACCATATTCCTACCTGTTGCCCAAAAAAACCTACTGTGACCAATTGCAATTTGATGTTTTAAATTGGAAGAATCATAAGCATTAAAATGAAAAATTAATGTAACTATGACCATTATTTTGAACTAATAAATTATAGATCTTCTGAAATACTAATCACAGCCTTTATATTCCTGCTTGCTTTAAATTTTCATTATTGAAACAATGGCCTAATCATTTTAATAATTCCCAATAAAATGTAAGTGCAACACAGATAATAGTGATTTTAAATATAAGATAATTCACAATAATTATAAAAACATAGAATTATAGTTGGAAGGAATATGAGCAATGACATACTGATAAATGCTTAACAACCAGTTGGGGAAGACGACACCTGAATTGTAGCACTTTCCAGTTTCCATGGGCAGATACTTTCCCCATTTCAAGTTACTAAAAGAGGGGGGTCACCAATCATGAAGTGAGAAAGAGGTAAGTACAATGGGCTCTCACAAACCCAGTCACACTAGCTCCAGCAAATCACTGAATACAAAAGAACAAACAGTGTAGCTTCTTCATTCTTGAACCCTTGCCATAAAACTGACCATATCTTTATAATCCACTATACCCTGAACACACAATGACATACACCTATACCTATACATTACTGTGTTCATTTATTACCTACTCAATTCTAGTGCAGGAGTTTCTGTTCTTTTTGGATGTGAAACACAGTAGAAATACATCTTACCTCAGGACCTACCCAGTGTACACATATATGTGCAGTTGCGTGTACACATACACAAACAGGTGAAACTGAAATGGAAACCTTACAAAACAAGACACACTGTTACTAAATGCAGTGCATTAAAGTTTTCTTTTTAAAAATTTTTTTATTTTGTGATGTGGGGTACAACTCAGGATTAGGTATGCAAATGTTCATGATGCAGGTAGCCTTGTTGATGAGGTGTGTCCCCACCTCCCGTCCCCTGGCAGTTTCCCACTACTGCCAATTCCACCCCCTCCCCCGCCGTTTTCCACTATAATTTCCCACTAAAATGTTCAATTATCTTCCCTTTCATTTTTAAAATTCTGATCTTGATCTACTAAAATGGACTCATATCCCACTATTTGAGTAGCAACCCAGAGTTTGAAAAACGCTGCTGTAATAGACTATAAGCTCATTGAAGATAGGATCATATGTCATTTGACTGTATCTATTCCTCCATCTAGCAGTAATTTTTGAGGCCCAAAGAGGTTAAGTAACCTGCCCAAAGATGCATCTGCTGTGACTGATAAATGCTCCCTCCAGGCAAGTGTTAATTCATGCCTCAGGATCAGGATATGTTCGGCTTGGCACCGAAAGCTAGAGGATCTTCCAAAACGGCCACCCCTTCACCAGAAGTTGACATGGAAGTTTTTTTTAAATGGTTCTAACCCTACCATTGAGAAAAGTTTAGTCCTTTACCCACTGTGGCCCTGGGACCCTGACAATTTGTCTAGGAAGACTGGATCTGAGGGATTACCATCTCACTATTCTTGATCATAATCACCCCTCTAGAATGTTAAAAAGAAGCCCATGTTTTTCACAAAACATTTCAATATTCAAACACTGATTAAAATTATATTATACAGAATAAACATACTCTCTGTATAATGCACATGAACACCAGCTTTCTAAAAACCAGACGTCAAAGACTTAGTAGGAGAAAATACTCACTCAGGAAAATAAAATCAGAATCCACAGCCTTTTCAGTGTTTGTGTACCACATGCTTTTTTTGTAGGTGCTATTAAATGTACACTATAGTTTCAAGACAATTCAGATAAGCATCTTCACTAAAATACACAACACCATTAATCATCTCAGTGACAGTGCTCCAATTTAACATCTTGGGGATTTCCTCCCCTTCTTCATCATTTATTTGCCAATATTTCCTTGTTATGAATATCCCCCTAGTGACTTTCCCTGGCAGTCACAGCTGGGCTGCCTACTGTGTCTACCTTGACTACAAATAACACCGATTCTCTCAAAAACAAGCCCTTGAGATGATTCTTACAGTTAGAAAAGAAGACTTACTATGGGCCAAATTCCTGGTGGTCCCACCCAGGCTCCTGATTTTAAATTGACAAACCTCATCCTCTAAGTAGATAGTAATTTCAGACACAGGAAACTGGCTTAATTAAAAATGAATAACAGTTGACTGTTGATCGCCACTTACGTGGTCAAGAATCAAATGCTGCTGCGTTAATATGGTCCTTAAAGGACCCCTTTCTTCTACAACAAAAGGCTTCTTCGAAGTATCCATGAATCACAAAAAGCTACAAAATCCTTAACAAATTACAGAAATCTGGTCACTAAGAGTCACAAGAAAGAATTCACAAACAACAAAGATTTTTTTTAAATAATCATAAACAACTCCACATTATAATTACACCAATTCTGATGAACAGAATAACATCATCTATGCAGCAGACTAACAAGAAATAAAGCCAGAGGTGAATATACATACATAGTAAAGATACAGTCAACTAAACCATGCCAGGCAGAGAATAATCCCAGCTCCATTCAATATCCATTTTGTGTCCATTTTAGAGAGCAGCCTTCCAGCCACCAGAATTTCATGTTCATTTTTAAAATGGAAACTAGGAAAGAAAATACTCTACTACCAGTTGAAGGAGTAAATGAAAGCAGAACTCACCAGCTTGTATTCAGAAAGTATTTTTTAAGGAAAAAAAGGTGTTTTTTGCAATGACACTACTGCAAAAGAACAGTAAAGACAAAAGCACACCAAAGTATATTTGCAAAATATATTCAGAAAGACTAATGATTTCAGTAGAATTATGTTTAAGTTACTTTACATTTTCTATAGGGAAATTTAACTAAAGACTAATGTTGCTTCAATCAATATTCTGTAACTTTTCTGGGAAGCATAAATTTCTATTTTTTTTTTCTTTTTTGGAAGACTCCAATTAGATTACTGTTTGAAAAAAAAATTCTTCTCAGCAAAAGCAATACAAGTCAAACTATAATATATTAAAATACCTTTTTCTCCCCAGAGCAGAGTATTTATTTCAGTGATAGTAACAACACCTTGTTACCCAAAGTGCAGATTCTGTTAAGTAATGGGCAAAGCAAATGGCAGCAAAGACAGAGGACTCAACTTCAATTTAACTGTCCTGTAAGGTACATAGTAATTAGCTGCAAAGCTCTGAAATCTTAGCTAGCATGTTAAGTCTGCTACATGACAGTATAATTTGACTTCTTAAAGGATTATGCAAATTACAACTCATCATTCCATTACAGGATTGAAAAAAAGTGACAGCTAATTTATACATAACACACCTTTCAAATCCCTAAGATGCGTAGCACCTGTGCAATGTATTTTGCCGAGATTTTCTTGCATATAAGTACTTGTTTATTGCAATATAAAGAAGCTTACCTAAGAGCTTTAATACAGTCATTAAAAAAACTTTTAGACCACAATTTCAAAAAATAAACATTTTTTTTCTGCCTTGATTTCAGAGGCAAATTGTTTTGGTTGTTTTTGTTCGGTTTGGTTTTTTTTTTATCCCCCGTTAAATTAGATAAAAATAAGGTTTCAAAACAAGGATATTTTTGAATAGCTGGCAACCACAAGCACTGATGCACTGATGCACGAGCCAGAAGGAAGACTCACAAAGATTTCAACATACTTCTGGTAGGTAGATTCACAGTAGATTCCGTCATATCTGTAGATTTTCCTACATTCTGATTGGTTGGGCAGAGGATGCTGGGCAGTTATTCTGTAGAGGCATCAAAAACAGATAGACATGACTAGAGATTCTCTACAGTCAACTGGAATGCAGGATAACAAGTATGTTGAAATTCAATATATTTTGCTTTTACGTTTTTGAGCTCTACACACAATTGCAATGTGTACACACATTTTAGAACATTAACTTCCACTTTAGAAAACTGCAGTCAGAGAAAAGCAACCTTTTCAGTTCTTAATCAGAACAAATTTTTTTTTTAAATCTCAAAGTCAAAAAAGTGGAAGAAAAGAGACACAGGTCTAAACCTTTACTCACTCTCCAATTCCCATGATTATATTCTAAAGGAAATGTTAAAAAACAAATGTTATCAGTGTTTTTGTTATAGAATTGTCATTAGTTCAATCATGCATTACGATTGTAGGCAACTGTAAATTAGCTATAAAACCTTAGTCAAATTCATATATTGTTCAGCTTTATTCAATTTATATAGAGTTTGTATGCTATGGACTTCTAAAGGGAAGTGATACGGCTTACAGAACTAAACCCAATTAGGGATGAAAACACAAGCAAGACCGTCG
>NW_007250630.1:717131-822926 GCF_000164805.1 Carlito syrichta
CCTTTATAAAAATCTTCCCTTTCCAAGTATGTATTCACACATCATCTTCCTTCACACTGAAGGCTGTGTACCCTCTTGGCAAATGAGAGCAAGAGTGCTAGCCTGTACCTGGAACTCTGATGCAATAAGTGTTAGAATAACCATACTGTCAAACCTCTCAACCACCGAGTGTTCTCAATCCCATTCTGAGATGGGTGTGCTCAGCAAAATGGACTATTTACCATTCTGACATACTTCTCCATTAATTTTGGGTTCTAGGAAGTAGTTCTGAAACATAATGGTTGATGAAATTTTGCTAGTGCCATAACTAGAACTAGACAAAGAAACAAAAGACATTAAAATGCAAGTTCTATGTAGCTTTCCTGTTAATGGTGATGAAAGGGTGTGTAGAAATCAACTGGCAAATGGGGACTGGGGAGTCCTCCCAAGGTCCAAGCTGCTCATGAGGCCAAACCAACAATTTCAGGAACAATGGTTAGATAAAAGCTATGCCTGAAAGCACAACCTGACTTCAGGGATCTGAAGAGAAGGGAAGAGTGATTTACAACATAAAATGCCTACATTTTGTCCTAGGACTTCCTCATGGTGAGTGGATCCCTACAGTGCTAATCCCCCTAGGAATTCATTTTAAGGAAGTAGGACCCAACACGAAAAGAATTATGAGTGTGAATATAGTAGATTAGGACGACCGGTTTTCTCTGAGCAAGAATAACTTCCATTTTTGTAATAACTGACAGTCTTCAAAATAATCTGCATGATAGCCATTAATCTGTATTGATCTTTTTATTATAAAATAAGGAAACTATGACTTTGAGCACTTAAGCCACACAACTGTTACTTGAGCACAGCCTCGTTTCTAGATCTGCTTTTCTGATCCCAAGTCGAATACTTTCTCCAAACAACAGCCTACTCTATGAAAAGAACTATTATTACCAGCAAATTCTGCTGTAAGAACAATTTATCTGCAATGCAAATAATCATCTCTAAATGATCTATACCGATTTCATAAACTTTTTTTTTTCATTAAAGCACAGTACCTTATACAACAAATCCCAGATGGACAGCTTTCAGAACCAGAAAAAAGACCTAGCACAAACCTGTCTTTTTATTAAGGAAAAAAACTCAAGAAGGTCAAGAGGCATACAGACTGAAACCAGGGAGGTAGTAACAGAGCTGGATGTAGACTCAGATACAGGTCAATATTCTTTACATTTGAGAACACTACCAAAAGGCACTTAACAAAAACAAAAACAAAAAAACTTTCTATGCTTAAGAAACCTCAGCATTCATGTTGGAGGCTTTCCTGATCACCTCCTACTGTGCCTATCTATGTCCTTCAGGACCTGTTTTGAAATGATTAGAGACATGTCCCTATCTACCAATGTTTTTATTTTTTACTTTTTTTTTTAATTTTTAATTTTAAAGATGTGGGGTACAACTCAGGGCTAGGTATACAAATGTTCATTATGTAGGTACCCTTGTTGATGAGGTGTGTCCCCCCTTTCCTGGCAGTTTCCAATTACTGTCAATCCTGCCCCCACCCCCGGCAATTTCCCACTACTGTCAATACCTTTCTTATAGTATTATGATAATTGTTCAAGATCTGCTTATGAGTGAGAACATGTGGTACTCAGACTTTGTTTCTGTGATAAATCACTCAGTAATATAGACTCTAAATCCATCCAAATTAAGAACAATCATGTGTCCAGGGTTCATTAGAAATAGATACAAGTCATTAAACAGTTCTAAATGCATAACTTCAGATTCATCCACATTCTGCACTCTGACATTAGGGCTTCTGGTTAATCTGTGATTTCTTCACACCTTTTGTCCTGAGTAGAGAAGGACAGCAGCATGCACAGTGGAGATTTGGGTTTTCGGGGGGGGGGGTCTCATTCAAGTCTCATTTCAATTATCTTATTGGTTACCAACCAACTTTACCACTGCTGATTAACCATGCATATGTTTGAAGAAATATTTTAGGCAATGAAACTGTTTGGCTTACTAAAACTATTAAAGTAACAATGGAAAAGTAATATGTTATAAGTTACTTAAGAATTATCTTAACTAATGAACACTATATCCTTTCTCAGGCTAATTTTAACATTTTGCTTCAAATTTTACCTTATATGCTAATGATTCCCAATTCTCTAACCTCAGCTCTCATCTTAATTCCAGACTTAAGAACTGCGTATTCATTTATCTATTGGACATTTCTATTGAGAGTTTCCACTTGCTCTTTTAAAAAATGGAACCCATCACTATCCCTCCCTAAAGAGCTCTTATAACCTGCCGGACTTACCTCAGAGATCAACCCCACACCTTCTCCCAGATAACTCTTCCACAAATAGCCCTTGATCTTTCCCTCCCTCATCCCCCATTTGCAAGAAGTCATCAAGTCTTTTACGTTTGTCTCCTAAATATCTGGGCGAAGTCACCTTTTTATTCACAGTGAACTATGCTTAGTTCAGGTATAATCCCATGTGGATCACCACAGTATCCTCCTCCAAGTTCTCCTGGCTTAGACTCACCTTCCTTCATTCCAACAGTGCAAGTTTCATGAGATCACTGCCCTGAAAATTCTCCCAGAAAACAGGTTGGCATACAAGACTCGTTTTGATCCAGCCCCTACCTACCTCTACAGCTACATCCATCACCATTTTCCCACACTTACCCTTTGCTTATTGTAGGTACTCAAACCTCTTGCAGCCTCCATGCTCTACATGACTACATGCCTCAGAACATGCCATTTTCTTTCCTACAATGGCCTCGACTCTTTAAAAAAATTTTTTTTTTTTTCTTTTGAGTTGGAGTCTCACTGTCGCCCAGACTGGAGTGCAGTGGCCGCTCCTGGCCACTGCAGCCTTGACCTGCTGGGCTCCAGCGATCCTTCTGCCTCAGCCTTCCAGGTAGCCGGAATTACAGGCACGCGCTACCATGCCCAGCTAATTTTTTGATTTATTGTAGAGATGAGGTCTCGCTGCCCAGGCGGGTCGACTCTTAGTTGCTTTTGATTTTTACTTGACCAGCATCAGAAGCACATCTTTCACCTGCTACAAATTTTTATCTAGTAAAGCTTTTGTTGTTTTGTTTTCTTTTGTTGTTGTGAAAATGTGAACTCTAGTTGGGAATCCCCTTGATGTTTTAGAATTTCAATTCTAAAAACTGTTGTAAAGCTAACAAAGCCAGTGAGAATGTACAGGGAGGTGTTTCTGTGCTGCTATCCTTATAGTCTAGATCGTCTATATCTAAAACCACCTCAGAAAAGGCTCAAGAGAGAATTAAGACAAATTACATTTATAGGCTATGAACATCCATTCCAAAACAGCCCAGTTTCCCTCTTGTTTAATCTGAAGGCTCTAGAAATAAATGTACCTTCCTTATAAGGCAATTACTCTAAACATTTTTTACATAGCCTTAAGGCCTAATGAGAGGTTCTTTGTTAAGCCTTATACCAAAATATTTTTAGCAAAAAAAAAATGTCATCAACTCAAATAAGAACTGATCATGAGACACTTTCCTGCAGCCCTCTTACCCAAATGAACTAAGTGTAACAATTTTCCTAACTAGAGCAAAAATAGAAACCCAAAAGAGTAAAGTGGATCAGCTGCATTGATGTCAACACAACTTGAGGTAATGCATATATCCTTTCATTAGCAGGAATACTTGTTTGCCATCCGACTTAAGAGGCACATAGTATTTAGGCTTTTGGTCACTTGCTAAATGAATTAAACCAATTTGTGATAGTAACCAAAAATAAAATAAGAAATGTAAAGTCCTGTGAAACAACTAACTTAAAGAAAAACATTTCATAGTAGCTCACAACTTAGAGTCTAAGATTTTAAAAGTGTAGAGGGGGCTAAAAAATGTTAATAAGTATCTAGAAGTCTCAGAAAAAAGGATGCACATGGGGAAAAGCAACTATCAAAGTCTTTTCCTAATTCAGGATGACATATGGAATCCCTTGTGATCTGGCCTAGATCTACTCATGGCTATAGTAATAGAGTTGTAACTAGATACCAACCTCTTTTGCAGGTGGGCATGGGCATATAACTATATTCTCACCAATGGAATGGGAGGGAAGTGATGAGTACCACTTCCAGGTCTGGGTCTTAAGATATTGGATATGTGCTCCTCTATATATTTTCCTTCCCTCTAGCTGTATCGACATAACTACCATCCAGCTTCAACCACAGAAACAAGAAAAATGCTGTTGTTAGAGCAACAGTAGAGAAGGACCCTGGGACCCTGAATGAACCTGTGGAGCAGAACCACCTCCAACTTGCCCATTCATCTGAACCTGTTAAATAAAGAGAAACTTCAAGGTTCTTTCATCTTCTGTCTTTTATAGTCTCTTTGTCACAACTTCTTTGTTTTTACCTAACTAGTAGTACACACCTTTCCAACTTTTCCCACTCCTACTCACCCTTCACAAACTACCTCTTCTATGGAGTCTAAGATTCCCCTAGCACATCTAAACCTCTTCCAAGTTCGCGATCCTTTGTTCTCATCTCTCCTGCAGCAATCATCACAGTTTATTTCAATGAGTTGTTTACCCTTCTGCATCCCCTATAAAAACTAACTCTTGAAATTCTGAAGACAGAAATTCATCATGTATTATGTCTTGCTTAGCACAGTTTGTGGCTTAATAACTCCTAACTGAATACAGTTGGAAACTTTACTGAATGAATCAAGTGAAATCACTTGATAAATCCTAAGTGAATAAATCAAGTTAGAAACCAAATAGACTTTCCTAAATTGAATGAAGACAAATAAGAGTTGTTACATTCACCCATCAACTCACATTTAACACTAATCACATTAATGTTAAGCATTAGAAAAATGTTCAGGTCTTCCAAAGGATATGGCCTTTCTGTCTACTAGAAATATGAGTAAAATACAATGGCTGCCTCATCTAAAAACCATGGTTCAAATGTGTAAGAATAATGAAGACTGAAAAATAACTACAATTGAGTAGAAGAAAAAAAATAGCAAAAAATGACCTATGATAAATTACCCTGAATTAGCAACAATTGCTATTCAATGTTGATTTTTTTTGCTATTAAAAGTAATATGACTATTCGTGTCAATGGGTCATAGAGCTTTGCTCTCCTCCATAATAAATTACCCTTTTAGTTTTTTTTAAACAAATAGCAAAAAGAAGTATACAAACTTTTCCTCTGACCTCTGGCATGGATGCAAGTGATACTAATATCACTTTGATCCCAAATACTACACAGCATTTCTTTACCTGTGAAAAATTATTGTAAAAAAGTTAAATATAAGAAATATATATATATAAAGAAATATATCATGTCTGCAGATGTGTAAAAGACACTGAAGTTGAGGCAATGTGACTTCATACTATGAAACAGGGTATCAGAAGATATTCCTTTGGACATGCAAATATTTTATCTGAATATTTTGTGTCTTACAGACAAATATTTGAGAGTTTTGGGTTTTTTTTTTTAACACCATCAGTCTATTTCATTGTGTCATAACAAATAGATTTTAAAATTTGAAGTGCTCTGAGACTATTAACTGAAACTGGGCCTTTAAAATTAGTTTATGTTTAACAATCATGTACTGTGTTACATGCTTTTTTCCCCCCTCAAACTCCAGTAAGAGTTAACAGCCTTTGCCATGTTGTTCTTTCTGTCTTCAGAAGAGAAGTAAACAGGTAAAATCACAAGTAATCTTGACACATGTATTCTATTCATTATAACAATTAAATTTACAGAGTTAGGCAAATGCTCTAGAGAATCTGCTTCCTCAAGTTTGATTTGGGTGGAAGCCAAAACATTTCAGCTTTGGTACTCAGGAGTATTATTTAGAAGATAAATTGCCTGATATCAGATTTTGGAAAAGGTAGAATTACCATCAAGTCTTGTTACACAACAATTCATTGGAGGGAACATACCCTGTATTATTCAGTTTTGCTTATCATGAAAAAGGATTACTACTAAGGAGAATTTAATTGGAATAAAGTATCACTGAATTATAGTTTCGTATAGCATTCCAATAATAAATAGACCACCTCCTTCTCCTGGAAAAAAATTTTTTATTTTGAGGTTTTACTGTACCAATGGTGTGTAATATATATTTAGACATGTGTTCTTATCATAAATCTTTTAACATTAAAGCAGACTGTACCAACTAATAGGAGAGTTTCAGTATTGATCTTCCACTTCTTTTGAATGACAAAAACGGTTTTAACTTTCAGTGTGGCAATTTCTCAAAAATAAATTTGAGTGGAGGAGATTACATTCAACTAAAACCACATTATGAAGCAGCAGCAGCAAGGTAATATAAAGTACTTTTCTTGGGTATATTTGAGATCTGTACATATTTTCAGTTTCTCTCAAGGTCTTGATTCAACAAGATTTATTAGCACTGTCTTCTTTAAAGGAAAAAAATGGCTCTCTATAAAAATTTGTATTTTTCTGTCTCTGGAACCCACATTTCTGTACTCAACTGTCTCAAAATAACCACTATGAATAAAAGGCTTTTCTTAACTTGGTTAAGCTTAATTACCATTGAATTATAGCCAAGATTTACTCTTTTCATGGAAAAACTCTTAATAGACATAGCAGACTTTCAAATTAGGACTTCAAAATTGAGATGCTATCATGTGATCAACGATAATATTAATGCTGTGGCCGGGTTTACAATGGTTGTGTGAAGTGCCCTGTTAAAGAATAAAGACAATAATGCATATAATTAAATAGAATGGGGTAGAGACCAAGAAATATGTCTCAATTGTATTCATATCTTGGCAAAGGTTTATTTTGGCAGGGGTTTTCTACATCAATTTGGATAGATGTTCTATCTTCATAAAAATTTGATAAAATGACCTGAAAATTCCTTATGTGCATGGTATGTGGGCAAGGGCTTGCTGAACACCTTTGTCCTTCCTATCACGAAACATATCTATGCATCCAAGATGCTTCTAAATAGAGTATTCAACTTCCAGGCCACAAACGTCCACTTCATCACTACTCTCTTCTTCACTGTGTGGGATTTCTAATTACTTAGGCAAACCATCTAGTTGGAATATTCCCACAGGGGTAGTGAGAATGCATTAGTGCACCAGGAATTGTCCTGCACGAAGGAATAATGGGAAGCTCCCATCATCAAAATTTTCCCAGGACATAGTACCCAAACTTTTAGCTTTAAAGGATGTGGAGATATATGTGTGTGTCTCTCTCTGTGTGTTTAAAATGCACATACACACATACACACACACACACACACACACACACACACACAAGTGTATATAAGTATACATATATATAATAGTGCATGGTTTTATCCTTTATTTCCTCCTTTTTGGCTAATATGGCCACAGGAATCTTGCCATGTTTTACTTGCACTTTGAAAAACAATTTTTATGTGCCCACAAGAAGAAAATGTTACATAAAAGGGAAAGTCTGTTTCAGACTTTCAATTTGCCAATTGAAATAATTCAAGTTACATCCATTGTGAATTATCATCATCATCATCACAAAATCAATTGGTCTTAAAAGAGTCATAGGCATGCTTTGACTATACATTGAAATATCTCCATTCACTACTTAAATCAAAGTATATCTATTCATGCATTTATAAACATAATTTATTTTTATAAATAACTAAGCTGGAGTGGTCCTGAGAAATATTATTTTCTTTAGATACATGGATAGAACAATGAACAAATCACTAGAGATTATTAATATGTATTCAAGATTAAAGATATTACTTGATTTGAACAATTTAAAATGGAGCCTATGATAGCAAATTCCTATCTTTCAAGTTCTGATAAAAAATCTTCACTTCCCACCTCTACCCTAATAAGCTCTGCAATGGCAGTCAGTTGACTTATATCTAGTTTTAGTTCTGCTGCTTAGTGCCAGTGTAGCCTTGACAAACTCACTTAACAACTCTGTGTCGTGGTTTCCTGTTCAAGATCTTGGTAACAGTAATAAGCCCTAGCTGCCTTGACAGGGTTCTTGAGAGATCAGATGCTTCAAGGGAAAAAAAATACTGAGAAATGTAAGTTCTGTGCAAATGTGAAAGGTTATTATTAGTGTTTAAATTACCTAAATCTACAACTGGAAAGGATGTTAAAAATTATCTTATTCAAAAAACCCCATTTTACATATAAGAAAACCAAAGTGACAGGTTAGATGACTTAGATAAAGCCACATGCCCATTGGAGTTAGGTTGAGTTAAGAACACCTAAGGCTCTAACATTCCTTCCTAACACTCAACTCTTGAAATGAAGTAATAAAGTCATATATGTATTAATGCGTCCTGGTATGTGGGGTGTGTGTGTGTGTGTGTGTGTGTGTGTGTGTGTGTGTGTGTGTGTGTGTGCTGTTAAATTATCACTGATGATACAATTGCCATTCTGTGGACTATTTTGTACAGAGTATATTATTAAGCAGATTCTATATCAATTGGTCTAACCAAAGATACATAAGAATGACTCATATATGATTTGTTATACAAAGTACTCCCAGGATCTGTTGTGATTTTCATTTCACATCAAGATACTTGGAAAACCTCTCCTACCCAACACTTCAGTTATCTTTTTGATTCTTAGTCTGGCAAAAATAAGTAAAGCAATCCAGCTAACTACACAGTTGTCTTAATATACATTATGCCTATTATTTCCTTGAAATAAAAAGTTCCCCCATTCAGTAGCTTCCTGAAAATGCCTAAAATGCCATTATAAAATTCTTTTATTTCCTCTAATTCAGGTACAGAGTGATCAACAGGAGGAATACCCCTGCAGGCCTAAAAAGTCAAAATCCTAACAGCCTAACCCCAGAATTTCATTCATAAAATATACCTTAGTTTTAAAAAAAGTCAAATAGTCCTCTCTTGTAGAAGCCCTTATAATCTGGTATTCAAAAATGTTTCCATAAAAAAAAAAAAAAATAGAGCCTCACAAGGAAAAAACATTTTAATATATCACCAAACAGAATGTAAGGAAATGAATGGAACGTGTAAATATATCTTGTGTCTCTTTTTCCTTCTCCATTAATCCAAACTTAGCCAGAGAAATTTTCAAGGCCTGATTCCCAGGCCCTAGGCCCTCGCATGCAGTCTGCACATGTACCGTGCCTGCTATTGAAAGTGTTTAATAATAGAGGAGCTTGCACTTTCATGTAATTCATAATTAGAAGACGACTACAACTGCATTATTTAAAATCAAGCCTTTGTTATCAGCACCAGTTTTAGACAGAAGCTGAGAATCATTTGTGAGCTGTGGCAGACCCAGACTGTTCAAAGCAATTGCTGTTCAGCATGAAAGCTGCAATGGAGGTCACGAAACAGGTCAGGAGGAAAGATAGTGTATCGATTTCACACCAGGAATAGAGGCAAAGCAAGGGCCCACTGTTGCTGCATGTGATGTATTTCACTTCAGTTTAAGGCACATTTCATTCCAGTCCAAGAGGGGGTGGGGAGCAAAGGGCAGTAGATTTCACACTGAATCATGATGAATTCTGGACTTGTGGATTCCAGTAAATATCTCCTTCCTGGCATTAAGTATTTCTGTAGCAGAGTGAATATAATGGAAATTAGACCTCCATCAGTAGCAAGAATGTACCTTAAAAAAAGGTAACTATGTTGTAGGAAGTTCACTTCTTCCACTTATTAAAATGCAATAAAAGTAGACATAAAAAGCATAAAACGTAAGCAGATGACAAGCTCTGCAGAAGGACCTCACAATGAGCATCATTTATATAGTCAGAATAATGCTACAGATCACTCAATGAAAAGAGGTTAATTAATAGAAATAAACCTCTCAAAAAAGAACTCTTGGTCATGGTGTCATGGGTAAATCTTTGAGTCACATATGGGATATTGATGGAATCCAAATATGTCATTTTGTCTTCCCATGTTGCAATAGTCTTTTCTTCCTCCTGATCTGAAAAGTCATTCATATTCAATAAGTTCAAAGAATCCATTTATACCAAACTTTATTCTGATTCAAGTTGCCCTAAGATAATTGATAAACTCTAATATTTGTTTCCAATACATGCCATTAATTTACAGCAATTTCCTCACTCTGCCTTGACTGTGACCATCAGCATTTTTAAGATTTAAATTTTAGATCACTTGATGAACTTAGGAAAATAAAATAGCTGATTGGATGTTTATAATTCCAAATAACTGTCAAACAGGGCAGCGTTGTTCTCTGTCCTCCCATTGGAGAAAACTAATTTTCTAATGTGCATACTCAGCATATACTATAGCTAATCCCAAATGCCACCCAAGTATCATGGAAAATAATCTGCTTTTTAATTATAACAGCATTACCCCTTTTAAGATTACTAATTTCACTACACATCATAAATATAAATATAGATATATATTTAACCATTATTTCTGAAACTCCTTTTTTTTCCTGTTTAAAATTATAAGTATTTCTTTTTTCAGAAAGCCAAGATTATATTAGAAATAGCACAGGGACATACTCTTACATGAATTATTTACATCATTTTCCACCTAATCATTATTTGTATTAAGTTGATACTGGGCATTCATGTAGGCCTTTTAATTGCTCCTTCCTCCTACATATCTCTTGTTTGCTATTTAGTAAGTAAGCGTCAATTAGTTATCTGCCACTGAAAGAAAGAGATGGAAATTAAGGCATCTATCTTGATAGATATTTTAAATCATTTCATTCATTCTCAAGCCTCCTTCCCTAAGGGGGGAAAACTGAGAGGGAATTAGCACATTTCCTTTTTATACTATAAAGAAAAATTGTAAAAGCTCAAATAGGGAAAAATGTTAAAAAAGAAAGGAAAAAAAGAGATCCCCCCCACACACACACAAGTGAAGCTTACAAATAAAAAGAACCTACACAAGAGTAAGGGAAAGTTAAATGAAAATCAAGTGACATGATACTTTTGTAAACCAAATGCCCCTAATTTGAATCCAAAGTATCAAAGAAGAGTCTAAATATACACGGAAATCTATCTATAAGGATAACCAACCTAATCAGTCATCTGAGAGGACAATCAATTTAATAGGGTAAAACAACTGAGATGAAGAGTCATATAGAAACTTCCTGTTAAACTATTTATGAAATTTGGCTGACATTTCACCAATTCCTATGAATAATTCCAAGGCATCAATCCAATTGCTCCTGGCATTTCATAAAAGCTTTTGTTATTGCAAATATATTTGTTTGAGAATCTTTAATATATACAGTAAGACTTGTTTCTCCAACAAATATTTTGGCCAGTATAGTAATTTTGAGAAGTTTGGCAAAGTCCCAGTCACCTATCTTAATATACAATATGAATGTAGAAAGGATTAATGATGCTCCAATACGTATTAGAACTCACAAATATATTAGCATGTTTAAAAATCTAATTAAGGTAGTTAGTTCTTATATTTATCCCTGAGATGATAATTCTTGGCTTCTGTTTTGATATTCTCCCCACTCTATACAAGTGATGGTTGGAGTTTTCAATCAAGAGCCATGATATCTAAACATGTTCTATGCAAAAGCACAGCAGTTTAATTTCTAAGCAAAAACAAACAAACAAAAAGCTACAAAGCTAAAAAAGAGGATCCTAAGTTCGAAGTCTAGCTTTAAGCAACATCTCCAGTTCATAAGATGGCTATGGCTTCTCTGCAACAAAGAAGTCTTGAGTAAGATGCCAGCATTTGTGTGCAGGTTAATCCCTTGATGGGTCTGAAACAGAACAAGTCAGTAGTATATTCCCATGTAATCTGTTCAACTCACATACCTGAAAACATCTTTTTTTTCATCCTTCAAAGAGTTTCTTTTGGTTTATCAATAAAGATCTGATTTTCTTATATTGTTTTTAATCTGAAAGTAGACAAAATAATTTCCTTCCATACTATATGTCTATTAATCCTAGGAATAAATTTGCTACACAGACAGTTTCATTTTACTTTATACCTCTTCAAGTTGCCCTTAAGAAAATCTCTGCTTCATTTGTTACTTAGTACAGTAATAAATGCTATCTTATGCTTTATTCTGGTGCTGGCAAAATTATGGCATCTAGAAAGAGTGCTGCCTGTATCACCTTCACCAGCTTCTTTCCTTATACTTCTTTTAGGTGCCCAGTGCCCTCTTTCTGGACAAAAGTGTTTACAGTAGCAACCTTGTTGGTCTCTGAGCAGGGATACTGTTCCTTCTTCTTTACTGGTGGACCTCCCTCCTCTATCCCTCCTCTATCACCTTGACCAGTGTCGTCTGTGAGCCCTTTGTTCTTATCAGGCTGCCAGCAGTTATTAAATACTTTAATAACATAACTCTGCTTCTTCAAGGAGCTGGCCCAGAACTCACAGCCCCTTGGCCTCTTATCATTACTAAAACCACTTCTAGAAACTGAAGTAAGAATGATAGTACCCTGCCTACTATCACCACCCCCAGAATTCGAACATCTCTGCTTTCCAGAATTCTCTGCCTTAGAAACAACAAGCTTGGGAAAAGACGAAGAATATGGCTGTGGCATAGTACGGGGATCTTTCTGGTCAAACAATAGGAAAGGTCAACCAAAGGGCTATAGGTTGTACGTAGACTGAAATGGAGGCAGCTTCCAGGGCAGTTTCAAAATAAGTTAGGAAAGGAAAAGGTGCTTTTGTTTTTCTTATCCATGAAACTGGCCTCTCACATGGTAAGTCTACGAAAACGATAAATCCCTAGTTAATATCCAGAGAAAACTGGCAACTTCTGTATTGTAAAAGCATCCCCTGTACCTGAAGCCCAGGAGTGTAAGGATGCTACTAAGGAGGGTGAAACACAAAGGGTGCAAAGAGAAGAGCTCATGTCAATGAAAAGTTTGTTTATCCTCAAAGCTACATTGGTAGCCAGACAATTCCAAAACATCTCTTGGCAATCCCTTTTGCAAAGCAATTGGAAAATGCTGCGCCAAGTGATAAAATGCATTTCAAGTTTCTGCCTAATGTCTATTATGTACTCTCAAAGCCATGAATGGCCAAAAAAAAAAAAAAAAAGGAAAAAAAAAAGATTTAAACTAGTTCTGAAATAAAATAAATATTTATTGAGCAGTGACTATAAGGTACATTGCTAGAACTTCAGGGGATTTGAAGATGTATAAGACTGAACTTATAATTTAGTTGGGGAGATCAGACCATGTACACAGTAGAGGTTAAACTCGAATACAACACAAAAATACTTGAAATGTCAAAAAACACCAGCAAGTGTTTCCATCTCAGGGTGCCAGGCAGTTATTCTCCAAAGACAAGTCCTAGCCTCATCAAAACAGACAAGAATACACTTGCAGATAATAATAACACAGTCAAAAACAAATCAAAGAGATCACTGTCAATTTAGAAAATGTCCTCTAAAAGGCCTTTGATTTTTGCATGCCCATTTAGTGAATACTAGGTATGTATTAAATAGATCATTTGCTAGGCTTAATTTATATGCAAAATTCACTAAATACATTCAGAAAATAAGACTAACTTTTTAAATGATGCCCTTTCATTAGGTGTCTGCAAAATATCAAAATAACTGATTGGTTCAGTCATTAAGTAAAAGAAATTCATTGGATCTATGTGATTGACATTGGTTACACACAGCAAGCAACCTAACTAATTTTTAAAAATAAAATTGACTTCTTACAAACTGACAGGTGATCTTAAAAAACAATAATAACTCATCTTCACAAAACGTGTCCAAGAACCAGAATTGTTGAGCTAGGTTCAGAGACAATGAGTAAAGTGTCCCAAGGTGGCCTATCACCTGTTCTATGGCCTCCTCGGTCAAGGCATCATCTTCTTCTGGTCTCAGTTTTCTCATTTATTGAATGAGATCATAAAGTAAGATGTTCCCTGAGGGCTCTATAATCTGCAATTGCTCTAGGAAAGGAATATCTGGGTTTGCCAAGTAAATATAATTATTTTCAGGTTTATAATAAAAAATTTTCCTTTAAAATATCCATTTCAAACCCTACAGTACATTTCACTTTATTAAAATATATATGTACATGTGTGTATATGAGTATATATAATGAATAATATGTAAACATAAACAGATTTACATTTTAAGTACCCAGAGCAACAGTTATATATTAATAACTTTATTCTTCGTTATTAATAACTTTGTTCTTATAGAACGAAGACCATCTTTATTCTTATTTTCCGACTGAGTATATATAAATTGTGCCATCAAGTATAGATGAGGTTAATCACATTGCTATAGAATGAGCATAAAAACCTCAAAGTTTTATTTACAATGTTATGTAACCTTTTAAAAAAATGTTTTAAGATAAAATGTTTTCATAAATTTAAACTGTTAATCCTACTTTAGAAATATTATTGTAGTTTGACTACTGATTGCATGTGATAATGTATATTTTCATATGTAAATTCTGTAATAATATCCTTAAAATCAATAAAACAAATAGGAATATTAATTCCCACATAAAAATAGCCCTTTACTCAAATTAGAAGATATCCATAAACATACCACACATAGTTCAGTGATTAAAAACCCTTGCATCTATTATCCTGCAAGTGGCTGACTGTCACTTCAATTTATAATAAATTATTTTTGATATTTTGTTTTCAAATAAGGTCTCTAAACATCATTAAATAAATGTAGCTGTACAGTATGCATACAGTTCAGAGGCTCAGAGCCAGTGGATAATAATTGTGCCTATAATAGCAATTGTGTTCTTTTTCTTTTTTTTTGAGTCGGAGTCTCACTCTGTCACCCAGACTGGAGTGCAGTGGCCGCTCCCTGCTGGGCTCCGGCAATCCTTCCGCCTCAGCCTTGACCTGCTGGGCTCCAGCGATCCTTCCGCCTCAGCCTTCCAAGTAGCTGGAACTACAGGCACGTGCTACCATGCCCGGTTAATTTTTTGATTTATTGTAGAGATGAGTCTCACCAAGTTGCCCAGGCGGGTCTTGAACCCGCGGGCTCAGGCAATCCACTCACCTCAGCCTCCCAAAGTGCAGGATTACAGGCTGAGCAACCGAGCCTGGCTAGCAATTGTGTTCTTAATTTAACAAGTGACTGAATGTTCTCGACGTGTTAAAGGATTGCCAATATACCAACTATGGGGATAAAGAAGAAAATATAAGCAAAGCTTTACACTTGGCTCATGTTAGAATGTGATTAAGATGTAACTGGTATGACTGTGGATGGTAAACATGAAAGATATTATTATATGAGGTATGATAGCTCTTAGTGGGAAAGAGTGGTCATCAGTTAAGCAAATGAACCATCGGGTAGAGAATAGATGTGACACTGTGGCATGATCTACTAATTTCCTGATAGACAATGGACATTTACTGGTTCACAGATTTAGTGAGGACATATTCAATATGTACTACATATGCATGTACAAATAGGTCTATATATTTATTAGAGTGAAAAAAGATATTAATAGAAAACTTACTTTTTACCATATAGTCTTGAAATCTACATTTTTCTGTCTACATAAAAAGATTGGGCCAAACCACTGCTTAGAGTTCCTACTTGACAGACTGCCTTGAATACCCAAGGAAGATCATAGATAAGCTAAAACGGGTTTTTAGATCATGAATGAAACAAATTACAATCTCCAATGTGAACTAACTTTTGAACTTGGTCCCAGTGAAAGTTCTGACTCCGAATGCCCCTATATAAACTCACAGGATCAAACTGGAACTTTGAGTGTATATTTGTTTAGGCTGTGGGGAAGTGACACTAGGAAGAGAAGGCAGTTAATTAGGATATGCAGTCAGTACTACTTCTGTGGACCACTGGAGCTCAATCCCACCAAGGAACTCTGGGAGCCAGTGTAAACTGCCTAGCAGGCTTATTCCATTCAAAGGGTAAAGAAGCTGGTGTACTATATACTACCTCCACTAGTCAATAAGGACTGTGTCAATTTCCTGGCAAAGGCTTCAGAAGCCAGAGAAAGCCCTGGAGCAAGGAGGCTGGCAGTGGGAGGTCAAGTTGTGGTCACCCATCACATGTGCTATGCTCTAATGCACTCAAAAGTTCCACAGTGAAACAACCTACAGGCAAGCTGCCGCCCTGGCAGAGGTCTTCATTTCCTTTTTACCTTGAATGCTATAAGCACCTTCCAACTGGTCTTCTCATGTACTCGCTCTCCATCTCAACCTCTCCCTCTTGCACCACCTGCCAAGTTCATTTTACTAAAACTGGTTTCAACCTGCCAGTGCCCTGCTCAGAACCTTCCAGTGGTTCCCCTTTTTCTGCAAAATTAAGTCAAAATGTTTCAGCTTGACTCTTTTCATATATTATTCTCTTGTGCTGATAGTGTACTCAGGTCAGCATGAGCAATCACTGTTCACTTGAACACACTTTTGTCCTTGCTTTCAACTTACTCTTCAGCAATTATCTTCACTTTCCTTCTACATTACGTTCTGTGAGATCAAGATCTTTGTTTTAATGGCTTTGTATCACATACCATCCATACCTAGAACAACTTGGAGCATGCAACAGATGCTCACAAAACACATGGTGAGATGAAACTATGAATGTAGGAAGGTGCCACATATCATAAAAAGAGAACTAAACTTGGAGTCTGGACATCTAAGCTGTAGTCATAACTAGGCATGTGATATCAACATCCACTTAACCATTCAGTGTCTCCATTGCCTCATCCATAAAACTGGATAAGAGTCTGCCCTTTGTAACACATTTCACACAACGAACTCAAGAATCAAATAGATTAATATCCATGAATTTTTAGTGACAGAACACCAGACATTATGGTATTGTAGTGAGGTACTGTCCTTCGGGTGATGATGGAGATGACACCAATCTACTGCTGCTGAAATGCTGTGAGTAATTTTACCAGTAATTGTCCTGATTGTGCTTTCCTCAGTTTTGGCTCTCCTTAAAAACCAGTGTCTGTATGTGTCAATTGACTAGCTGGAGAGACGGATCAGCATTCCAATTTAGTTCAGAAAAGGGTTAACTAGCCTCATATGGAGACTGAATGAAGGACCCTGACTTCATTAACACCAGGCTTCAACCAACAGTCACATAAACACGTGTGTGTGTGTGTGTGTGTGTGTGTGTGTGCGAGCGCGTGCACGCATGTGTGTATGTATTCAATAAACACAATGTTTATTAAAACAAAGTAGAAACATACAAGGTCCTCCTGCTTGTCTGTAGTACTTACATAGATTGCTTTCATCTGTATATGTGTACAGACAAAACACATACATGTCTTCATCTTCTTTTCTAAGTGGCACACCTCAACATTACAGTATAGTCAGACATTGGCATTGACACACCTTTTAAATATTACTAAAAGGCTGCCTTTCTACAGTGTATTAAGCAGCTGCTTGCTTATGAGTATCTTGTTGTCCAGAGTGACAGCTGTATTTTCGCCTGTTTTGACATTGAGTCTGATCTGGGTGAATAGCTCATATCCATTAAAGTGCTATTACAACACTGAATGACTGCCAGAATACTTCCTGATCAATTTTAAAAGCCAGCTAGCTGTCATCATCTAATCGCAACAGCAAAAAACAAATCTTTGGGGAGTAAAATGAGATTTTTAAACATTTTTAAGGAAGTGTATTAAATATAATCCCTAAAAACTATTTGAATAAAAATTATAAGCTACAGAAATAGGAAGGTGGAAATAATATTTTCTGCACTTTGAAAACCCTTACACTTGCATATTGGCAGCAGTCTCAAATACTCCTTAAATTTACCATTTCGGCAATCACTGAGTTTGAACTCCTGCCATTACATAACTTAATAAAGCAGCACCGAAAACAATCACCACAGAGTGCGATTGTGCTCACCATTAAATTTAGTTCTATAAAATTTAAGACTGAATTCAATCATCTTTCTGTTTTTGCTTCAATGGTTGAAATCCAAATGTTCAGGTTTACTTTTCACTTTCCTCAACAGCCAGACAATATGCATATTTTTAAAGCTACAATGCCAGCATTTTAGACTTACATTTATTAAGCATTACCAAAGGGAGGTAAAACTCACTTAGACAGTTAAGAACACTTGAATCAGCAGTTTAATTGGAGAAGTCTGATTCAAAGTTGCAATTCTGCCACTACTATGCCAACAATACCAACAAGTACATAATGTATAAACTGGCATAATCCATTTGGAGAGCAAATACTTAAAGGATGTAGTTTGTCAATATAATTAATCATCAGGGATGGTTTTCTTAATGGGCAGCACTCAGTTCTTCTCATTCCGGTTTTGCCATTCAGTCTTTCCACACCACTATTATGCCAACAACACTCATTCACAATTTGGAGTGGGCTGTCTCACCTGCAGACTCAACTCCATTTGATCAGGAGGTTCAGTGGTCCTCAATTCTTTCCAAGATCACGTGCCACAACGTCAGAGTCTGAACAAAGGCACAGAAATGCTAAATTTCCAATTCATATTTTAGAGAGTGTGATAAATAGTGAATAATACATCATATTTTAAAAACCCTTCAGAATATGAGTCTCCTTAATAAAAGAGAACTATTAATGGAAATATTGAGCTAATAAAAAAATCATTATTCATTTTTGAAGAGTCAAGAGCTCTCCTAAGAAACTGGAACCTATGCTACAAATAGTCTTCTCTAGATTATTAGATGATCCCATTCACTTTTGATCAAAGTCTCCCTCCGTTTTTGATTTAAAAGACTCTCTTCACTTTTTGACCCATTTTTAAATATTAAAACTGATATAATTCTAAGTAACGTACTCTCTGTCCTCTTCCCCTTTTAAATAGTCAGTGCGCTGGGCTCGGTGGCTCAGCCTGTAATCCCGCGCCTTTGGGAGGCTGAGGTGAGTGGATTGTCTGAGCCTGCGGGTTCAAGACCCACCTGGGCAGCGAGACCTCATCTCTACAATAAATCAAAAAACCAGCCGGGCGTGGTAGCGCATGCCTGTAATTCCAGCTGGAAGGCTGGAAGGCTGAGGCGGAAGGATCGCCGGAGCCCAGCAGGTGAGGCTGCGGTGGCCGGGAGCAGCCACTGCACTCCAGTCTGGGCGACAGAATGAGACTCCAACTCAAAAAAAAAAAAAAATGTTTTATTCCTTCCTTGTTGTTCCCATGGTCATGGTACCTGTACACAACCACTCTGTGCTAGAATGTATATATGACTATTTAACTTCTCTATCTGTTTATATGGTTAACAGCCATATATACTAGCTCTGGATGGGGGAAAAAAAATTCATTCCACAGAGTCCAAATATATCCCCAAATGACAAAAATTATTTGATCCCAGCATGAAAAGAAAAGAGTAGCAGAAGAATGGCATCTCTAGCGCCAAGTTCACTTTTGGTTTTCCTTTATGATGACCTTCACTCACTTGATCCTTTTTTATTTCATCATTCCCACCACTGGGCAAGCTTTTCCCTTGCAGAGTAGACTTATCAAAAATCCATCTATCACAGTTTAAAAATAGGGAATAGCTGGGGTTCAGTCACAAAACAACACAGAAATGACAAAGAAAAATGTCAATGAATGACATTGAGGCTGAATCACAGAAAAATCTCAATTTTTTTTTTCAAATCTCTATGTTACTCTGAAAGGCAAAGCTAATACTTATGAGGTATAAATACGTTTCACACCTGGAGGCAAAGACCAAAAAACAGACAGTAACCAAGATTCACTACAGAGACTTAAGTGTAACCTACCTGATGGTCCAAGGCATGAGGTGCTAAGTTTACCCTCAATAAACTTCCTAAGTTCATTTTTTTAAAGTGGCCTTTTATGAGCAACTATGTGTTGAGTAGAAGTAGCTTAGGTTATATTAGATTGAAAACTCACTACTACTATATATGTGATTTTGTTTTTCTTTTATAGGTTTGACTATACTGTGGACATAGTATCATGTGACATAGAAAAGACGGTACAAGAAAAGGTTGTAACTGAGGTCAGCTATTTGTGCCAATCCCCATTTCCTTTATATCCAGTCTATTACTCTCAGCACAAGTTAGTTCAGTCTCCCCACATACTGTTAAAAATATGTATATTGCTTCTGGGAGATCTACTGCCCCTTGTAAATTCACATATTAAAGGGTAGCATAGAAGGGAAAGGAATCTGTAATAGAGCCATTTATAGCCAAGCACTAAATCATATAATACAGAAAACAAATGTAGATGACTTGGAGGGTGGGGGTAAATATATTACCTCTCTTCAATGAGCATTCATAAAATAAAATGGGATCTTCAAGCTGCCAAAATTAAGTGGAAGCTTGCTACAAGAAAATCAGATGGGGGGAGGAAAAAGAGAGAGAGAAACACCAGTTTTACCTTCTCTGAATAAGCAGTTAGTGAGAGAGAGAGAAAGAGACAGAGACAGAGAAGAAAAGAGAGAGAGAGAGAGAGAGAAAAGCTTTTTTTTAAAGGGAGGGGCTGGAAAATTAGTATTAAAAAATGAACGGACTACAGCTTTTCCAATGATTCCTATTCCTCCTGACTCAGTGCCCAATCACGTCTTTCTGTGAACTGCCTTGCTGTTTTGCCAAAAGAGAAAACTTACTTTCCATCTATGTAAACTCCTAGAAGAGGAGGGAGCAGGAAGACTACTCAATTCAGCCCAAGAAAAATAGAGCCCTTGTGCATATCTCCAAGTGTCTGGCAGTGGCCCAATCCCCTGCCAACGTTGGTGGTCTGGGTTGGAAGCTATGATCTGACTGAGGAATTAGAAGCGTTTTGCTAACCTCCCTTCGCTGGGTCAACTGGAGAAAATGATATACTTACCAGGCAGGAAGGAAGGGCATGAAGCACGTCACATTTAACACCACCCCTTTTCTGGCACTGGCAGATCCCAGAGAGTCCCTGGAATTTAGCTACAAAGGATGAAGCCTTGCTAGACTCTGTAATGAGAGGAACAGTTTTGATGTTACAGGGGGAACAGGAAGAAAGGAGTGATGAGAAAAGGATGAGAAATTCTGAGTTCTGAATTCAAGAAGCCAAACCTCTTTTTCTTTACATGAAATGCCAGTTAACAAAAGCACTAAAAATGTACTAGAAGGACTAACAATATATTTAAACTAGCTGTCTAATGAATGAGTATACTATAGTAAAGAGGAAGACTGCATAGTAGAAGTGAACAAATTGGAAACAAGAGTATAAAGGACAATAAATCCACCATAAGGAAGGACTAAAAACGGAGTCAAGAAAGATGATAGATTTTGGTTCCTCCCTTTCTCTCCACAAAATGTGAAAAACCAGCAAGAAGTACACAGTGAACAGAGAGGAACAAGCAAGGAGGAGGGAATCACTTAGCCCACTGTCGGCATGTAGGCTCTATTAACTTATGAGTGACTTCCTCTCACACAGCCCTTTATGAACAGATGTTAATTGAATGCTACTATGGGTCAGAAACTATGGTGAAGACTGCAGATACAAAGAGGAGCCACACAGAATTCCTGCCCTCAAAAATCTCACATGCTAGTGAGGAAGGACAGTTGATGAACATATAATTACAAATGAGCAAGATAAGAGGCACACAGAAGGGTCAAATCAAACTTAAGGTATCGGAGAAGATGTCCCAGAAAACAGCATCTAGGCTGAGATCTGATAGATGAATAGGAACCAGCCAGAGGACTATCAGGGAGGAAGCGCTCTGTGTTTGTATTAAATAATAGTCATCTTTTACAAACAAATGATTTGAATTTAACATATACTGCTTATTGATTTACCTAAAATCAACATGGGATCTGGAATCTTGTCCTTTTGGAGTAGCTAAGAGAAGAATCTAGGCTGATAAAAGCAGAGAAAGCCTCAATGAGGAAAGGACAGAACTAAAACATCTTATTTTATATAATCAAATTCCAAATATCCTCTTCCTGATATTTTGTCAGTTCCCTATGGAATCTACTGGGAAACATACTAAGTCTAAAATAGGTCCCTGGTGTTTCATAGCCTGGTAGACTTACTATGGCCAGCTGTTTTTTCGGGGAACACCAAGTTAATGCCTGGGCTATATTTATGGTTGGGAGTGGGGGAGGTCAGACAGAGAGAACTAATATGTATTTATACCTACTATGTGCTTCATGCCTAGTGTATTACATGTATTATAGATTCAATCCTGGCAACAAGCCAGCAAGGTGTATCTCAATATTCTCATTTTTCAGATGAGGACACAAGAGGCAGAAACTTAAAGTGCTTTACCCCAGGTTTTATAGCCAGTCAGTGGCAAAGCCAAGAGCCAAATCCGGATTTGTCTGATCCCAAAGCCTGCTCAAAGCCAGTTAAGCCAGCTGCCCTCCATCTTCCAAAATCTCAGTGATGGCTGCAAAAGTAGCAGCCTCCTCTGTTCTCTCTCTTTTCTTCCTGCTAAGCTTTTTATTTTAAAATCGATGGAAATTTTTAGCGGGTATGGAAACCCATTTCAAGAGCACTCTAACTAATTTAGAAATACACCAATAGATTAAGAATAAAACAGTTCTGAGAGCACAGCTATAGGATGTGTTGTAATGATAAACTATATCTATCATTAAAATTTTAAAAACTTATTATATAGATATTGTGCTCAATAATACTGAAACGGTGAATTTTCTTCATGTTTGGTATTTTCTGGTTGCAAAATACATGTCCATAATATATGTTTAAAATGAAAGAATTTGAAAACTACAGCTAGGCATAAATGAAATAAAAATTATCCATAATCCCAACATTCAGAGTTAGCCTATGTAAGCATTTTGGTTGATATATTTCTATACTCTTATGTGTGTGTATCTATCTATCTATATATATATAGATAGATAGATAGATAGATATAGATATAGATATAGATATAATTTTCAACTATGATCTAAATTGTGAATATCTCATTACTGAATTTATTCATTTAACATCACATGGTAAGCATTTCCTTACAACCCTATAGTATTCAAGAACATGATTTTCAATTAATGAAAGGTATTCTTATCCTATAGACATGTGCTGTTCAATATGATAGCCACTAGCTACATGTGACTATTTAAATGTAATAAATTGAATGTGTATTACTACGTTGTCCTGTCCAAAAGACATATCAAGTTACTCTTCTACCAAAAACAAATTAAAATGTCTGTTTTTCTTGCAATTTATCTATACTGTGAACACTAAGGGCAAAAGCAGTATCTTTTTAATCTTCACACTCCTGTCTTAGTGATTGGCACATAGTAAATGTTCAATAAGTATTGTTGACTTGATCTGAATGTATGCCTATATGAGACTCATTGAATAATAAAGTAAGGCTACATAAGAGATAGGAATTTTTTTATACTTCATAAATATCTGCACAATAAACAAACCAATCTAAGCTCTCATTTTATTATAAATCAACACAAATAATATTCAAGACAAAAGCTCTATTTATTATTATTTTACATAAAGACCAGAAAAAGATGTTTCCCTAAAACCCAAAACTACTCAAGAATTTTAATGCCTAATATGAAAAGGATACATTCTGAATACTCTTCCCATCCACATTACCAGTGCCACATTCAGGTTATTATAACACTACAGAATCAATCTACCTTTATAATGCATTTTTAGAATGTATTAGAATGACAATAATTGTTAACAGCCCACAGATCTATTTCCAGCAGCAAAAAGCATCAACACATGTGTGAAAAAAGGTGATTCCGACTGAAAGTCAAATTAGGAAATAAGATACATAGAAGAAATATGGAGATTAGGTCACACCTTCCAATGAAAAGAAATATTCATTCCAAAAGTGATGTCATGGGTCAGCTTTGAATCCAAGTGTAAGGTTAACATTTTGTCTCACTAAAAAAAAAATGAATTTGACCTTGTAATATTTATATCACACAGAAACTACCACAGACAAATTTCTTTCTGAAAGCCTTCAGATTGCTTCTTGTCAAACCGTCTGTGTCAGAGATGTGAAATGTGATCTTAACTGGTAGCCATATTTGATGGTGACAGCCCAGAAGACAGGGCTGAGAAAGGTTTTAGTGTGCCCCCTCTCTTTTTTTTTTTTTTAACTTTTGTTTGCCTCTATTTTTTTATGTCTGCTTGGAAGACTACAGATGTCTTTGAGGGCAGCCCTTGGATAAAATCACCTCTTTTTCTTTTCTTAACCGTTAACAGTTTTAGATTTAAAATTTAAAGGCAGTGGATTCTGTAGGCACTCAAAAAGACAAAGTCACATACTCCAGCTTTTGGCTAAAACATGGTAACTTATTGCAAAGCAACCATAGGACAAAAACGCCAGAACATAACACTGGCAAATAAAATAAGCTATCACAAGTCTATTTTTTGATGAATTATTTTTGAAAGAGAGGGATCTTGTTATGTTGCCCAGCCTTGTCTCAAACTCCTGACTTCAAGCAATTCTCTCTCCTTGGCTGGAATTGCAGGTGCAAGCCACCACCTCTAGTCTATTTTGTTAAATGTTAATAAGAGCAAAATATACTTTTTATCCCTTTTAAAATTTATAATGAATTAGGAGACGGGAGCTAGGCATGGTGGCTCATTCCTTAAATCCCAGCACTTTGGGAGGCTGAAGCGGGAGGATTGCTTAGCCCAAGAGTTCCAGATCAGCCTTAGCAACATAGCAAGACCTCATCTCTACAATAAATAAAAAAATTAGCTGGGTGTGGTAGCACATGCCTATAGTCCTGCTCCAGAGGCTGAGAAGGGAGGATTATTTGAGCCCATGAGTTTCAAGCTGCAGTGAGCCATGATCATGCCACTGCACTCCAGCCTGGGCAACACAGTAAGACCCCGACTTAAAAAAATTTTTAATTAATTGAAAAACCAAAATGATAAACAGGGTTTTCTTATACCAAAACATCTTTTAATCTTCAAAAATGTGTAATTTCCAACAACTTCAATGGAAATGATATTTTGGAGTCTTATACATACTTTTGCTTCAAATTTCAAAGCGTATCCTCCAAAGTGTTCTTGAATTATTTTATATTAACTCATAATTTCTAATGCCACTATTTTCCTAACGACATTAGAAAATGTATGCCTTGTATTTTGTAAATTAATGTAAATATACCTACTAAAGACCAGTCATGTGATTCCTCTGACATTGAAAATGTGGTAGGTGAGCGGGAAGCTGTAGCGAAGTGGCTGTCTGGTGCATGAGGGGCAAGAAGTATGGGTTTTGGAACCTGAGAGGTGTGGGTCTAAATGCCCAGCCTCCTGTGACTTCCAGCATGTTACCTAACCTCTGTGAGTCTTCACTGAGATTTCTTCATCAGTGCACCGGGGGTGATGATATCCACCCTGACATGCAGTGTTACGGGAGAGCCTCTATATGTGTAAAATATGTCTTCTTAATCAATGGTAACAATGATCATCCTATTACCACTCCTACTACAATGATCATATTTTCCCCTAATATAAGAACCTACTTGGAGAAAGCATATGACAGGCAACAACACAAAATATTTCATATTTTATGTTTATTACATAACTTAATGTTAAATTATGTTGTAAAGACAAAGTGTGCTGATGGGGCTCAGAAGAGAAAGGGATGTTAGGATGCAAATAATCAGAGGTAATGTCAGTGAGAAGGGTCTTGCTCTTCTCTTTGAAAAATAGGTGGGATTCAGGAAGGTTAGAAGGGCGAGCGGGTGAGGGCACAAGTGGGAAAGGCATCTCTATGTGGGAATCCCCAATTACCAAGACCCTGTTAGCCCAAACCAAATGTGTCTATAGCCTGGTCTTGACCCTTGGGCCATAATTTGTGATTCCACTCCTGAAGTACAAGAAATGCACATATTTGGAGACAGCAAGGAAACCACTCAGGCACTTAGCTGAGGGTAACAGTAAAAATAGCGGAATAACACCTCCGTGCCGGGTGTCCTCTGTGACTCACTTTCCTCTTCTGTAAAATGGGGATAACAGTTAATTCAGGGAAAACACTTAGAAGATTGCCCAATCCTAGCAGGCTAAGATTCAACACTGGCTTTGATTTTCACACCGCCACTGCCACCGCTGCTGATGACATGCAGTACCAGGCCCTGTGCAGCACAGTTTCCTTAAGCAACAGCCTCCACTCCTCATGACAACCCTGCAAGCCACATAGCAACAACCTGGAGGCAGTGGGTTGAAGAGAGTTAAATGGGAAAATGTTGGATTTGATAACAGTAACAGGAATCACCTATGAATGGCTTCACACTGACCAATATTTTTTAAAGATTGGTCTGGCAGAAGCAGGATAATCAGGAAACAAAATGGCCACTGAGATAATTGTTATCCAGGCAATGAGGGTCTGAGAAGCACTTTCAAGGTGGCAGGAATGAGGTGGAGAGAAAGAAATTCTGACCAAAAAAGAAGAAAGGTAGACGTGATTTATTGCCCTTATGGTTCACCATCATTTATGGAATGCTTAAAATGTGCCAAGCAGTGTGTTAAGTGTTTTATGCCAATTATTTCATTTAATTATCCCAGCATTACTCTGGGTAGTTATTCCTTGCATTTTGCAGATGAGTAAACTGAACTAAAAAGTTGACATCACTGGCCCAAGGTGACACAGCTGGCCAGCAGCGGGGCCAGGATTTGAAGCCAGGTTGGTCTGATTTCAGAACCAGCACTCAACCTCTAAGCTGTGCCAGCTCTCACATGGCGATACTTGTGATGATAAATATGCTATCCAATTGTAAGAATTAATTAATATTGATTTCTTTATTCTTCAGAATGCATCTCTTTTGTATCTGACATTTTACTTGTTACTAGATATTGTCTAGTAAAAAATAATTTTATTTTAAACAAATAGTGCAAATTTCAATTGCCAATCATCAATACTTTAAAAGGTATAATACTACAGACAAGACATTTCAAAAATATGTCAAGGTATAATAGCATCTGTGATGCTTTTCACGAAAATCAACTTATTCATGAAAATAATTATTGCTCCTTTCCACTGGGTCCAGGTTTGTCATCAGACAGAAGAAAGACTCATAAAAAGGCTAAAGCAAAAGGAGTTTCTATACAGCAAAATCAAAAAGTTAATTTCATGAAACCAGCTGTTTTAAATGGGGTTGTTTTGAAGACATTGTTCATATCTATTCAAATAGACCCCAGCCCGACCAAAATGTTAATCTGTCACTCCTAACTGATCCTTTACAAAGCCTTAGACCACTGCTTACAAAAGGAATGTAGTTTATTACAGTTGTTGCACTCCAAATGAATATTGATTTCAATCTCAGAATGCTATGAAAGGACTTGCATCAATTACACAGTACATCAGAGTCATAATGCAAGTTACCTAGTTCCAATGATGCACACAGCAAATCAATCATTCACTTTCACATACCTTTGAAGAGACATCAGCCACCAAGAGCTTCCTTTATCTAAACCTTAAAATAAGGCACCCAGTGCAAAGTGGTGATAGAAAAGAAAACCATCCCCAGTTTTTAAAAACCATAGGCTACTGTCAGAAAGCCATTATAATTACTCCCTTTCAAGTGGTCTGTGTGTTAATACAAATACAAATGAGGGGGTAAAAAAATGGAGCCTTAATGACAGCATTATGAGGGGAGGTTTCTCCTTTACATTATTTATTTATTCAATGGAAAATTATTTGGCAATTATGATAAAGCAACTAGAGGACAATGATGTTCCTTTGAATCACTAATTAAAATGCTGATTGCCTGTGGAGTGAGATGTGCAGTTATGGTCAAACAAGAACTTTCATTGTGCTAAACAGCTTGGGCTGGCCCGACACCTGGGTGGGATGGGGACGGGATGAATCAGACACACTTCACTACTAAAACCAGACTCATTTTTATTCAGCAAAATTCTAACATAATGTTATGAATCTGGGCAAGATAACACTGCAGCCAGTAATCTTAAGAGATTAAAAAGAAAGAAAGAAAATCCAGCTTCTAAAATGAATAACCTTATGAAGTCTAAGAGTATATTTGATACATATCAAGTAGCTTTTCATGTGAAAGGTTTTTTTTTATACATTCGTACTTCCTGTGTTCTTATATTTCTCTACAAGTTACCTTTATGTGCACACAAACGTCAAAGAAATGTCACCTTCTTAATTCAACATAAATGTTCTTTAAACACAGACGATTTCTCTTCAATAATGGAAGAAATGTTTTACAATTAATTGTGAAGAGGAAATTGCCTTTCTTGTAATGTAATGAATTCAGTGCTTTGAATCTTACTAACTAAAATTATGGTTTTCCCAATAACACTGAAATAGTCATCATTTTCTAAAATGAAAAATATATTTCTTATGTTCGCAACTTGTTTATGTTCTAAAAAAATCAATTAAATTCATAAAGTTAAAGGAGATTAGGTACCTTTAACCAGTGGTATTCATCATGGAAAATGCATTCTTTTGAAAGACTCAGTCTCTCACAGAATGTTAAATTCTTGGATTCGGAAGAGAATTAAAGTCGTCCACCCCCATCCAATTTGGAAATTTCCTCGACAGAATCTCTCAGAAAGTCCTGCCTCTGCCGTAGAGGTAATAATGTTTACTACCTTGAGAAGCAGACCCTCCCACTTCTGAATGGTTCTGAAGGTCAGCAAAAATGTAAAGGTCAAATTGGCCTTCCCATCACTTCTACCCAGGAGCCCATTCCACCACTGGTGCATCACAAGATAAATCAATTTCTCTTACAAATGACATCCTTCAAATGTTCTAAAGACGGTTCTTGTGCTGCCTTCAAAGTTTCCACTTCTCCAAACTTACTAACTCTAGTTTTTCCAGTCACTCCCTGTGTGTCTTTGTGTCCACCTCTATCACCTGACCTCTTAATAAATAGTTGGAGAAAAAGACAAAGATACATATTCCAGATTCAGTCAAATTGTTCAAGTGTAATGGGACAGGTTTCAGTTTATTGTTGTTTTGTTTCTAATTTTTAAAGCCATGATATAACAATGAATCGAATTCACCTCACAGTCAACTAAAACACTTAGATCAATTTTATAAAAAGGAGTTGTAAATAAAAGTATAAATTTTATGAACTTTATATTTATTGCTCTTAGATTTCATTTCTTAGTCCATTATTAAGCCTGTTAAAATCTATTTCTGTCTACTTGATGCTATTTAATCTCTCCTCATGGATAAAATGTTTAGCATGGCAAATTCTAAATAGGCACTAGCTACCATTTGTGGATTATTTGCCAAGTGCCAGCCACAGTGCAAAGGGCCCTATGCACACCACACACAAGCAGGTTACTATTATTTCCATTTCACAAATGAGAAAATTAAGGCACAGAAAGGTTCAGTAATTCATTCAAGGTCAATCAGCTAGCGACAGAGCCAGGCTTTAAGATGAGCCCCCCCCCCCGCCTTACCTGTACGATGACCACTTGCATACCTAATCCTGAATTGTACTCCACATCTTTAAAATTAAAAAATAAAAATATTAATTAATTAATTAAAAACAAATTGCTAGACATAAAAAAAAAAAAAAAAAGATGAGACCTCCTTTAACCACCACACTATCCATGACTATTCCTCTTAATTTTCTGGCTTGTAAAACATTAATAAATGGGATTATGATAAACTGTTAGCAGAATCCGATTAAAGCAGCGTCTCTTTAAGGCCAGCTTTCCATTTGATTAATTTATCTTAGGGAGGTCATTTGTTCAAAAACCCATGAATCCCTTACCACACAATCCACGAAGAGCCCACAACCATGACATAAAATACTATCTCAAGGGACTTGCATAAACTGAGATACACTAGGCCCTGGGAACTTTTCTAATCTACAGGCTCAGTAATCATATTTTTTTACAAAAGAAATGAGGTTAGCCTGCCTTCTGGTTGGCATCTAATGCCTGTCTTTTCTCAAGTGATATCAGTACATCCACTTAGTAGTTCCCATCCCAGAATATGTCTGATTTAGGCATCCACATTTTTCCCCAAAATATCAGGAAATGGCTCATCACTTCTCTTTCCTAGATTTTCCAAATATTTCCAAGAGTGATTCCACAATCCCAACTGAAAATTCCTTCAGTGCCATGGGATGAATCCATAGAGACTGAGAGCGGCTAGGAGCTCATTTAGAATCTCTGTACCTACTTGAGGTTTTCAGGTTCTTTTAGTTATGGTTGTGCTGCCCTTTCTAATTTGAAAAACCATTATCCTCTACAGAGAAAACAGAAGTTAAATAGAATTTAGTAGTGTTTCTTTCTCTGTAGTCATCTTTTAACATGATTCCATCTGTTCCAAACAATGCAAAACGGCAAATATTTATGGAGCGCCTAGAATGTGCAAATATTTTTGATGAGAACGAAAGGAACACAAAGATGTTCCTTTCTTGATGCTATTTAATCTCTCCTCATGGATAAAATGTTTAGCATGGTAAATTCTAAATGGGCACTAGCTACAAAGATGTTCCTTTAACACTGTTGTGCTTAAAAATTAGGAAGAAGATGGGGCAGAAGGTAGGAAGGGGAGTTGCACAGTCAAAAATGGTTACGTATAATAGGAAAGAGAAAGAACACATAGAACAACAAACAAACTGTTACAGGATCCCACAGAGGAAGTGCCAACCAAGCTATGGGCCAGATCTTCCCCCCAACCCTTTTTCTGTTTTCATACATAACCTTAAATCTTTTTTCATGGTCCTATATTTTACATGTGCATTTTGAAAGCTGGCATGTGGTATTTTGGGGGCAACCACTCTCTTCTTTGCTGAGGTCATCAATTATTATCAGAATGTCATTATAAGAGCTCCCACATCGACAGGCCTTCTCATTCAATCACCTTTTCACTCTTTAAATTATTTCCCCACTTATTACACAAATATTACTATGCCAACTAAATACCGGGCAGTCTATTAAAGTCTTATGGCATTGACTCACAACTATCATATTTTTAGTGTAACTACTACAGGCCAAGGCTGTAGAGCCACTGGATCTGTACGTAAGGAACTAAAATGTTTTTAATTTGGATTTTTAAAACTCTGCTCCTAAATTCTCAATTTCAGTTTTAGCTATATACACTCTTCATTTGACCAATGAATTCTTTCCTAATATAGTATTAAATTGAGGGTAGCCAATCACTCATTTCCTCAATCATTTTTGGGAAATTTGTTTTTTAAGATAAGTCATAAATCTTTCAAAATCTTGGCAGTTCACTGGTAGAGATGAAAATCCCCAGCATTACTATAACTACTATATTACCCCATTGAGGGATTTAACATCCCTACAATTAAAACATCATCCAATTCTAAAAGTGGCCAACTACTTCTGTTCAACTGTTTCATCCACACCCAAATGTTTTCTACTCAAATGTATGTTTTGATATTTCTAGTATTTAAAAAATTACTTAAATACAATTTCCATTACCAAAGTAATAGCTATTTACAGTACATCCCCTGTATACAAATGGGCTCCATTCTGAGAGTGAGTCCCTAAGTCCTATTTGTTCCCAAGTCCAACAAAATTAGTCTAGGTAACCAACTAACACAATCGACTAAACAATATCAGCTACATCACTGCTGCTTTTATGCTTGCTTCCAGACATCCTGGACTTGAAATAAAGATACTGTACTACTGTACTCTATATAGTACTCTACAGTAAAGTACACAAAAGCACAACCTTTCAAGTGAAGAGGATGCATGCATGTGACAATGTTCATCAGAAACTCAAACTAATTTATGTGATTGAAATTCAAATGCACGTTTGCATGTTTGACAGTTAGCAGCTTGACTTGGATGGATTTGGAGTTGATCATACTCAGTGATCTATCACAGAAACAAAAGACAAGAGTACCATATATTCTCACTCATAAGTGGACCTTGAATAATTATAATACTATAGGAAAGGAATTCGCAGTAGTGGGAAACCATCGGGGGGGGTATAGGATTGGCAGTTGAGGGAAACTGCTAGGGGAGGGAGGGGCATACCTCATCAACAAGAGTACCTCAATAATCAACTTTGTATACCTAACTCTGGATTGTACCCCATATCTTTATAATAATAAAAAGAAGAAATAAAAAAAGAAAGTTCACAGCTTGAAGGTTTGTATGTAGGGGACTTTCTACACTATTGAAATATTTGAAAATATAGAAAAGCAGAAAAGCAAAAACAACTACCTAAAATTTTTCTGCCTGGAGTTAATTTCTTTAACATTGTTGGTATATTTCCTTCCTGAGTAAACGTAATGGTGTGTATGTGAACATACACGTGTCTATGTATGCAAATATATGTCCTATATGTATGTATATGTATGTGAGTACTCCATGTACACCTATGTAATATGTAGTGAGTACTCTCTGTATTTTTTAAAATCTGTTTCTCAGCAGAGGAAAAGGTTAGTTCTTCCATTGTAAGTCCTTCCCCTCAGTCCTTGGGCCGAGATTTGCTTACATTCCTTAGGCCATAATTTAGTTTTCTGCTTAACATCTATAATTTATACTCAACATTCAGATATCTGACCATATTGACCCCATCCCTATTATTACTATGGTTTCCAAAGAATTTTTAGAACCTTCATTTAGCCTTCTTTATTAGTCAACTATCAATTTTATGTTTTGCTTATTTTGTTTTATTTCCTTCTCTTTACCAGCCCCAAATTTCAATTTGAAGACTTCCTGGCCCTCACAACAAGCCTCCTGTCAAGTTCATTCTTCCCAGTTCAGAAAACCAGAAAAATCAATGAAGACACTGCGTTACAAATCTAGAACTTAAATACATTCCCAGGTCCTTGCAGCCACCTCGCTTCTAAATACAACAATCAGCAGAACTGGTAGCAGATCATGGGTTCAAAGAATTTTAACAGACCAGTTATCAATTCTAATATTCTCATTCCATGAATGTGGTGCATCTCTCATAAAGCCATTTCCAGTCTACATACAGCCTTCCTCCTCTTTTCAAGAGAGACCACTCTCAGTGTGAAGCGACTGTATAAAGATTCCTCTAAACAACTTAGTACCTATAAATACTCCTTATTGTTCACCCAGTACAGAACAGCATTTCCTAGGAAAGCAAAGTCTCATGTTCCAAGAGAGTGTCTCATACCAGCTCGGGCAAAGTTGCCTCTTCTCTTTCTATGTGGAATCAAGTTCCTACACTCTTGATGTGGGTTTATAGTTGCCTACTGATTCTCTTTTCTTCTCAGAATATTTGTTCCATTCTGTTAGCCCCTATCCAAAATTAATCTAAGAATGAGTGTTATTTCCCAGGTACCTAAAATAAGCAAATCCTGTCTCCACCACTCAACAAGTTTATCTACTAAAAAGAACAAATATGATTTATAGTTTTAATATATTAAGCTTTCATTATATATCATTTAGTTATTTAAGACATATCATATATCACATTACAGAAACTATATTAATAATGATTTTCTTATCAGAATGGGATCATTACCTGAAGATTAGTTCAAAAAATGGTATGCATCATTTCATAGCAGTCTTAGCATTTGAGAAGGTTATTTTAAGTTGAGGACACTAACCAAAACTAATTAAAATATATATATCTACAAATTTAACAGGGATAAACGCAAACATATATTTTCTCCACAAGTGTCACTTCTATTTTTTTAGTACTAAAAACATGATATTATGAAATACAGTTCTTAAGCAAATATACTTAGTCCACAATACACGATACAATACTCTTCCTCATTATCTGTGTCTCTGCCATAAAAATACATCTTAGCATCTTCCCCAAATAATATGAGAGTGTAACATTTTAATCTTATCTGAAAATTTACATTTTTATCTCTTTGCCTATTCTAAGCAAAGTATGGAGACAATTCTTTAAATTGCTTTTCTGATTTGAGTAATATCTTACAGTAAGTAAGCAGTAAGATCCACTCTACTGATCCCGCACAGAAGACATTCAGACTGATTTTTTTGTTGTTGTTGTTCCCTCAGATGTATGTAGAAAAGTGAAAATGATTGTATTTCTTATGTCGGCTTATTGTGACATTTCCATGCTGTAGCTGACATGAAAAGAAAATGACAAAAATTCTGGAGAACAGTTTGACAATATTTATCCAAATTTAGATGCGTATTCTACTTCTCTGAATTTATCCTTCGCAAATCTGGTAATTGGACAAATATGCACATAAATGAAAAAAATACACCCCCAGCATTGGAAACCAGGTTAACATCCATTAATAAAGAATTGCTGACATAAAATAATATACAATTACTGTACAGCTATAGAAAATGTTGATGTAAAGGTTTCTAAAATATATAAATTTTGAAAGCATATTAAGATTAATGAGTACAGTAAAATACATTTCAAGTATACAGAAAAATAAAATGTTTACAAAGATTATCACCAAACTTTTTAGTGATTATGTCTGTGAGGTGGGAATCACAGGTGACTTTTCTGTCTTTATTGTCTGCGTACTATATGGCATACAAGGGGCATGTATTACACTTATAATTTTTAAAATTATTCAGAATGTAAAATTTGCCATTATAAATATAAACTTATTAAATGAGCCAAAACACATGACTCTGGATTCCATTTGAGACTCTTCTTTTTTAATAGCAATGCTAAGTCTGGCAAATTTTAAAACACTTGTAGGGAACCTACTGTAAACATTTACTATCTAGAGAAATAGACAACAACTTTCAGGGATAAGAGAGCCATGTATTTATATCACAGCATACAATTTCATTAGTTGTATGAAGAAACCATCCAATCTGATCTGTGTGTATTCTTTAGGTGTGGAGAATCCAAGTGAAGAATGCAATGCTTTTCTGACTTCATTTACTCATTTAATCAGTATATCTTATTAGCAAGGGACAAAAGTTCAGTGGAATAGACTGTTAAGACTTGCCATCCCACAAGAGTATTGAATATTTTGAGTCAGAAAACCCATTTATCCCTGCTACTTTTTCAGTCTCCAAGAACACTTAGATTCCATCGCTTATGATACTAATCAACAAATTTGGACTCTGAGTTCTCTTTCATGCTTTGCCGCTGTTTATATATAAGCACATTAATCGAAAGATATGAATTTGAGGCTGAAAATATTCTACACTTTTCCTGACACAGTTTAGTCTGAAGATTCTCATAGGGTCTAAATCTGAAAAGTGAAACTCTCAGGTAAAAGACAGATTTATATTATCTTCCCAAAAAATCAATTACCAACCGGGTCCACTGTTTGTGTGGAGTTTATTCATTCTTCCCATGTCTGTGTGGGTTTTCTCTTGATACCCAGGTTTCCTCCCACATCCCAAGGCTGTGAACCTTAGGTGAACTGGCATGTCTAAATGATCCCAGCATAAGTGGGTATGGGTGTGAGTGGCCCTATGATGGCATAACATCTTGTCCAGGTGGGTTCCTGCTTTGCCCCCTGAGCTGCCGGGAAAGACTCTGGTCACCTTACCCCTGAACTGGAATAAGTGGGTTAGAAAATGAATGAATGAATGGATACAAATTATTGACAAATAAAAACCTGTAAAATATACAATAATCATCCAAATATACAACAAAAAACAATGCATAGTGAAAGTGCTCAGCAAGTCACATTTGTAACTGTTTATATTTGAACTGTGCAGTGGCAGGAGGAGCTTCTGACAATTTTCACTTTGCAAATATCTACTCCTTGATTTAACCCAGCACCAGTACCACCATGTCACCCACTGATTCACCAATAATTGGGTAATTATCTTATGTGGTTTTATTAGTCTTTCTTACATGTGTGCATATCTCATATTTACTTCAATGTTTAAAATTAGAAATGCTCTGGGTCTTTATTTAGTAGTTTGATGATGGTTTTTGTGACCAGAAATATGCCATAGGAACTTAACTTTTCCTTATATTAATTTGCCTATGGTAAAACTGGTTTCATAATATGACATTTCACTTCAAGTCGCACATTCCAAGAACCTAATATTGATGTTAAGTGAGGACGTGCTGTATTTATAAACATGAACCTTCTTACATAAATTGGCTCAAAGTTAGTCTGAAGGAGGAATGGCTTGCCCATGTCTTACTTGGACACCTGAAACTTGTGGATGTTATTACTTTTAGAAGACTGCTGCCATTTAGTCCAATATAATATATATGCAGTTAAATTTCAAAGGTAAGAGAATCTCTCACAAGATCTATCCACTGGTTATGACCCTCATCTTTAGGTTAGTTCTCCAACCTGAATGTAAATAGAGGGTCAAGATAACTATGCAACACCTTTCTCATCCAGAGTGTAGGATGTATCCAGTAGAAATCATGTTGAGGCATTAGTTAACCTGGCTGTTTGATGACATGATGATAGTAACATTTTACTTATACTCTAATAGTTCATTGAGTGTCTGACACTGTTCCATGCATTCTTTCATCTTATCCACAAAGTAAAATTATTAGCACCATTTTCTAATGAGGTAACTGAATCACAAGATGAATACAACAAATCTTAGAGATTACATTGCCCAGCACCTTTATCTTCCAATGAAGGAAAATGAGGCAGGGCGTTACATAGTATCAGAGCCAGCACTAGACTACGGTTGTCCTCTAGACCTGCCTGACCTTGGGAGTTTAGAGACTTTGAAGTTAGACAGCAAGAATTGACATACTGACTTTGGCAGGTACCAGCTGAATATTTGGGGGCAAATGATGTTATCTCTCTAAGTCTAGGTCCTCACCTTAATAACGAGGAAAAAGAACTGCACTACGGCCTTGGGCTTAGTGAGGATGAAACAAGGGTGGGAAACACTTATTACCTTGCCTGGTATAAAACTCTTGGTCAATAAACTAGACGCTAGCGTTATTACTACCACTATTTATGCCACTGCTGATACTTCCATTCCCACCAGCACTAGCATGAGTGTCACTGTTGCTGCCATTATCATTATGACTGCACCATGCTCCTCTTCTAACAGATAGATGCCTCTCTACCTCACTGTCATGGCTCACAACCACTCTACCACTTGAAATTAGCCTTCCCATGCCCCCTAGCCATCTAACATTTGCACTGAGGCCCAAACCAAGAATACAACTCTCTCAAGAGAAGCTGACCCTCAACTGTTACAGCTCACTTGAAAACACTGCTCAAATAAATCAAAGAAGACACAAACAAATGAAAAAATATGCCATGTTCATGGATCGGAAGAATCAACATTGCTAAGATGTCCATCCTACCCAAGGCAATCTACAGATTCAACACAATACCCATTAAATCACTATCATCATTCTTCTCAGACCTGGAAACGATAATAAAGAAATTCAATTTTTTTGTGGCTATTGTGAAGGGGATTGTGCTTTTAATCGGAATTCTGTTTGTTTATTGTTGGTATATAGGAATATGACTTTCTTTTTCACATATATTTTATACCCTGAGACTTTGCCAAAGTCCTTTATCAGTGCAAGGAGTTTTTTGACAGATTCTCTCAGGTTTTTGAGGTGTAGAATCATGTCATCTGCAAAGAGGGATAACTTAACTTCCTCTTTTCCTATTTGGATACCTCTGAATTCCTTCTCTTGTCTGATTGCACTAGGTTGGACTTCCAATACTATGTTGAGCAGAAGGGGTGAGAGTGGGCATCCTAGTCTTATTCCGGTTTTCAGGGTTTCCCTTGAAATGGTTCCAATTTCTGTCTATTTAGCAGTATGTTGGCTGTGGATTTCTTATAGATGACTCTTACTATTTTAAGGTATGTTACATCTAACCCTAGATGTTCAAGGGGTTTTATCAAGAAGGAATGCTGGATTTCATGGAAAGCCTTTTCCATGTCTAATGATAGCTATAATAAGAGATAAGATAGATAAGTGGGACCTCATCAAACTGAAAAGCTTCTGCAAAGCCAAAGAAATCATCAAGAGATCAGGGAGACAGCCCACAGACTGGGAAAAAAGCTATTTGAAAACTGTATATCTGGCAAAGGCCTAACATTTAAGATTTACAAGGAACTCAAACATGACAAAAAGAAAAAAACAAACAACCCCATTACAAAGTGGGCAAAAGACATTAATAGACACTTCTCAAAAGAAGATATGTGAGCAGCTAACAGATATATGAAAAAAACTGAGCCTTACTAGACATCAAAGAAGTGCAAATTAAAACCACACTGAGAAAACTCTAACTCTAGCCAGGATGACCATCATCAATAACTCAAAGAAGAAAAAAAAAACAGATGCTGGAGAGGATGCAGAGAAAAGGGAACACTTCTACACTGCTGGTGGGAGTGTAAACTAGTACAAGCTCTGTGGAAAACAGTTTGATTCCTAAAAGATCTAAAAATCAGCCTTCCATATGACCCCGCAATCCCTTTCTGTTAATATATCCAGAGGAAGTCAAATCACCCTATGAAAAAAATACCTACACATGCATATTTATTGTAGCACTGCTCACAACTGCAAAAACATGGAACCAACCGCGCTGCCCATTGAAAGAGGATTGGATTTTTTAAAATGTGGTACATGTACATGAAGGACTATTATGCAGCCATAAAGAAAGACAAAATTATGAACTTCATAGCAACTTGGATGGACTTAGAGTCTATAAAACTGAGTGATCTATCACAGAAACAAAGAATTGAGTACCACATGTTCCCACTCATAAGCAGACTTTGAACAATTATCATACTGTAAGAAAGAGCTTGGCAGTAGTAGGAAACTGATAGGGGGTGGGATTGGCAGTAGTGAAGGAAACTTCCACGGGGGGGCACACCTCATCAACAATGGTACCTGCATAACGAGCATTTGTATTCCTAACCCTGAATTGTACCCCACATCTTTAAAATTAAAAAAAGTTTAAAAAGAAAAAAGCTGGGCTCAACCTGTAATCCTAACACTATGGGAGGCCAAGGCAAGTGGATTGCCTAAGACTATGAGTTCAAGACCAGTCCGGGAAATTTGGCGAGACCTCATCTTCTACAATAAATCAAAAATTAGTCAGATGTGGTAATGTGCACCTGTAGTTCCAGCTACTTAGAAGACTGAGGCAGAAGGCTCTCCAGAGCCCAGCAGGTCGATGCTGAGGTGGCTGTGAGCATGCTACTGCACTCCAACCTGGGTGACAGAGTGAGACTCCAACTCAAAAAAAAAAAAAAAAAAGAAAAGAAATTCATATGAAAACAAAAACAACCACAAATAGCCAAAATAATCCTCAGCAAAAGAAACGAAGTGGGAGGTAACACACTTCTGGACTTTAAACTTTATTATAAGGCTACAATAATCAAAACAACTTGGTATTGGTAAATGAACAGGAATACAGACCAATGAAACAGGATAGAGATTCTGGAAGCAAAACCTCAATTTCTCAATCAACTCATCTTTGAAAAGCCTCCCCCAAATACCACTGAAGAGAGGCGAACCTTTTAAGTAAATGGTCTAGGAAAACTGGCTACCCACATGCAGAAGAATGAAACAGGACCCCTGCCTGTCACCATACACAAAAATCAACTCTAAATGGATCAAACACCTAAACGTAAAACCTCAAACTATTAAAATCTTAGAAAACTCAAAAGACATCCTTACAGAGATTGGAATAGCAACCAATTCCTGATCAAAACCCCAAAAGCCCATGCCATAAGAGATAACATAGACAAGTGGGACACCATCAAACTGAAAAGTTTTTGCAAAGCAAAAGAAAACACCAAGAGAGCAGGGAGACCACCCACAGAATGTGAAAAATATTTGCCAACTATATATCTGACAAAGGCCTAAATTCAGAATCTATAAGGAACTCAAATGTTCCAAAAGGAAAAAAAACAGCCCCATTAGAAAGTGGGCAAAAGACATGAATAGACACTTCTCAAAAGAAGACATGCAAACAGCCAACAGACACATGAACAAATGCTCAGCCCCACTAATCATCAGAGAAAAACAAATCAAAACCACATTGACATACCACCTAACTCCAGTAAGAATGGCCATCAGATGCTGGAGAGATGTGGAGAAAAGGGTATGCTTCTACATTGTTGGTGGAAGTGCAAACTAGTTTAACTTCGATGGATAATGGTGCAGTGATTTCTAAAAGAACAAGAAATTGATCCTCCATATGATCCAGCAATTACCCTTCTGGAAATATACCTGGAGGAATTCAAATCATTCTACCTAAAAGATACCTGTGTACACATTTATTGCAGCACTATTCATAATAGCAAAAACATGGAACCAACTGTGCTGCTCATTAGAAGCAGACTGGATTTTAAAATGAGGTACATATACACAATGCAATGTTATTCAGCCATAAAGAAGGACAAAATTATGGATTTCACAGCAACCTGGATGGATTTAGAGTCTATAATACTCAGTGATCTATCATAGAAACAAAGAACTGAGTACCACATGTTCTCACTCATAAGTGGATCCTGAACATCTAGCATAATTCTACAAGAAAGGGATTGGCATTAGCAAGACACTGCCAGCAGGCAGGGTGGGGGACATATAACATTGATAAGGGTGCCTGACCCTAATCCAGGCAAAGTGAAGTCCAACGGGAGAGTCAGACTTTACCTGTACATAATCCACTTATGTACCCAATCCTGACTTGTACTCCACATCTTTAAATTTTTTTTTTTTTGAGTTAGAGTCTCTGTCGCCCAGGTTGGAGTACAGTGGTATGCTCACAACCACCCCAGCGTCAACCTGCTGGGTTCTACGATCAGTCTTCCAAGTAGACGACTTATAGATGCATGCTACCACACCCGGTTAATTTTTGATTTGTTGTAAAGATGAAGTCTCTCCAAGTTGCCCAGGCTGTTCTCGAACCCACAGGCTCAGGCAATCCTCTCGCCTCAGCCTCCCAAAGTGCTGGGATTACAGGTTGAGCTACCGAGCCTGGCCCACATCTTTAATTTTTTTTTTTTTTTTTTTTTTTTTGAGTTGGAGTCTCACTCTGTCACCCAGACTGGAGTGTAGTGGCCATTCCCGGCCACCGCAGCCTCGACCTGCTGGGCTCCGGCGACCCTCCCGCCTCAGCCTTCCGAGTAGCTGGAACTACAGGCGCGCACTACCATGCCCGGCTATATATCTTTCATTTTTAAAGAGAGAGAGAGAGAGAAAGAAAAGAAAATTAAAGCTTATTATAAAATGAAAAAATTAAAATGTGATGTCTTTTAGTGTTATCTAATGTCTTCTAATTCCCCAGTGAAGTGGCTTGCTCTTTCAGGAAAGGGGTTGTCATTCACATTTCTTTTATTATAGCTTACCTTTTTAACACAATGAGGAGTTCATTGCAGGCCCTAAACAAATACTTGCTAAACTGAAAACAGAACCTTAAATTGAAAATAGAGCCTCTTCTCAACTATACCTAAGAGTCTTTTTACTTTGTTATCTATCCTAAGGCTGTACTCACATACTATATTAGTTCATAACAGTCACATTTCTTTTAAATGTGATGTTAAATTAAAGTACACTGGCACTAGACCCTCACAGACTTCACTTGAGAAGGTAGCATGTTGCAAAATAAGTTTCCCTATCAAAATGTGACACAATACAGGTGTAAATTCCTAAGGCCAGACTGACCATAACACTGACATACAGCTCATAAATTGCTGACCACACTGGTCAGTCTATTACCTTTGCTAAGTTATTGAGTTTCTCAAATTTCATAGTGTTCAAAGATTTTCCGTAGATCCAAGGTCTATGCAATAAATAAATCACATGCCCATTCTATGGGAAATAGAATTCTTAGCCTAACATTCATTCCTATACTTCCTATAAACCTTCAAAACTAGAAAAACTATAAATTTCATATGCTATAGTTTTAAGTTTAAAATTATAAGTCCTGATTCTTTATACTGTTTGGAATGTAAATGTCTGTCCAGCATTTTTTGGATGGTATTCTCTAATGTCTTTTGAAAATTTATGATTTCATATTCTCTTTGACCTTTTATTAACTCTCATAAGACCAGAGATAATCACTATTATCAGGTTGGTATGTATTCCCCTAGAGCGTTCTTTCTGTACATTTCCAAACATATATTTTTATCCACAGAAAATATACTGTATTCTTTTGAGTCATTTTTGTTTAGCATAAACAGTGGTGTATATATATAGCAATCTATAACTTCCTTTTTTTACCCCTTAATAAATGGTGTGGGGTAGAAATTTCCTTGTCAGTAAAACAATACATATAGCTCATTCTTTTTAACTGTACAGATTTCCAGTTTATTCACTTAACTCTCTCTGTCAATGAACATTTGGGCTATTTCCTTTTCTAATATTACAAATAACGTTGCTGTGATATTCTTTGCTAGTGTTTATTTTTTCTATAGCACTTAAATAGGAATCATTTTAATTAGGCATATATCTTACTTATATATGATTCCTCAAAAAACAATATGACACAGGCTATATTTTCTTTATTGCTGAACTAAAATAAATTTCAAATATGGCTTTCATCTATGTTAATAGTAAGTTCAGAAATTTATCCTTACACTCCATACAGGACTTTACAGGAGTCAGTAAACTAAAGGCCACAGGTTAATTCAACCCATTACCTGTTTTTATTTTTATCTTTTGTTTCTGAGTTGGAGTCTCACTCTGTTGCCCAAGGTGGAGTGTAGTAGCATGATCACAGCTCACCTCAGCCTCGACCCCCTGGCTCAAGTGATCCTTCCATCTCAGCCTCCCAAGTAGCTGGGACTACAGGCATGCACCGCCACGCTCAGTTAATTTTTTTTTCTTTTAAATTTTGGTAGAGACAAGGTCTCACTATGTTGCCCAGGCTAGTCTCAAACTCCTGGGCTCAAGCAATCCTTCTGCTTTGGCCTCCCAACATGCTGGGATTACAGGTATGAGCTACCTCGTCTGGTTATTGCCTGTTTTTATAAATAAAGCTTTATTGGAGCACAACCACACTCATTCTTTAACATATTGTCTATGACTGGTCTTGTACTACAACAGCAGAGCTGAGTAATTGTGGCAGAGATCGTATGGCCCACAAAGCCAGAAATATTTATTATCTGTCTCTTTACCAAAAAACTTCACCAACTCTTAAACTAGAACATGGAATACTCTTCCTCTGGAAATTTTTTTCTATTTCTGAAAAGTGCAAGTTAAAGGGTCAGCAGTATCTTTATTTTTTAAAGATATGCAGCAGCACTTGCTTCTAAAAAGCAAACAAAAAGTCCATATCTGATGAACAAAACAGTGTCACTTGAATTCCACAGTGGAAACTATGCAATGTGAAGTCCTCTCTACTTTGGATCCTCTATAACTTTTGAAGATACTAAGTGAATTAGTTATATTAAGGAGTTCTTCTTAAAATAGCCAATTATCCCTCAGCCTGACTATTGATTTAGGTCACCATTTTGAAGTAAAACAAGAGTTTGTAAAAATGACTTACCTACTATCGCCTAGTAGTATTTAGTAATATTTGAGGTGTGGAATAAGCTTCTAGGGTGAGGCAGCTAATGAGTTAAGTCAAGGTGAGTCATGTTCCTGGGCTTTCCTGCCCACTTTGGCATCTGGTATAGCTGCACTAGGTGCTACTAAGACCCTTCCCAGTGCTCACAATCTACAGCTCCTAGAATCCACACTTAAAAGGAGGTACTTTTTTTTAAAAACTTCATTTATTTAAATTGATACTTAAAATGACCACAACACTCACCGGCAAGCTCTATTATTTTACATTACCACTGACTGTGAAGTTTACATTAAACTTAGAAAGTAGGAGCTAATGGATACCAAAAATGTCATAATTTGAGCCTATTTACTCTATGACCACAAACAGTGAACTGGTGTTTACAGAATTAATTACTAAAAGAGTCTACCACTTATTTAAGATAATGTAAGGAGACCCAAGGTATGCACAGATGAATTTGCCTTTATGAGAATTATAAATCTTTTCATCATTTTCAACTCAACTTGCCAGGCTGTGCTACACTTGTAAGAAAAGGGAACCATGCTTCCAGTCATTGCCCCATGTAAGTGCTAAAGTCTTTTTCAGTATTTCTCATTATGAAATGTTATGGAAGCTATAAAGAGGGTCCCAACAGTTGCACAAAGCACTGAATTCCCATTTTGTTCTTCCCTGTAGAGAGAAAGAATGGAGAAATGAGTCCACTGGTTTTGTTTGGTCAAAAATAATGGTAATAATAATTACTTCTCAATTATTTGCTGATTGACAGTTGGCAGACTTTTTAAACATTTTCAACTTCTTTGGTGACCAGATTGCTTAGCTTCTCATAAGAGCAGGCTGTGGTAACCCACGGTTGCCCCTGCCCCTGCCAACTACTTACAAAAAAATTAGCACATTAATGTGTTCGTGGTGCTGCTGTTGTGTGGAAAGAACAGGGAAGAGGGGTAAAGAAATAACTGCCTTTCCCGACCAAAGTTTTAGATCCTAGCTGGACTCAGGAACCAGTTTGCTCAGTGTCATCATGAAAGGCCGAATAGCCCCTCTTTCCCCTCAAAATGTCCCACAATTATGCTCGGTCTTTCTCACTTTATCTTTGCCTCCTCCAGGGTCTCCTCTCCATTTTTGAGAGTCCTGATTAGGAAGATTCTGAAAGGAAAAGGAAGGAAGCACCGGCTCAGAAAAATCAATAGAGTCAGAGACAAGCAGACTCCACAGATGCGAACAGCGGGGGGGAGATGAGGGAAGTGGTAAATGTAGTGAATCAAGGGAGGAGTCTCAGGTCAATGTCAATGGCTCCCTGCCTTCTAGTCAGTCAACAGGCTCAGAGGGAGAGAGCTACATGCCTCCAAGTTTGGCTGTTAAGGGTTGAGGGTTAAGTGCTAGGGGTAGAGTTTCTATGGGAAGACGGTTGTCATAATCATAAGGCCACAGGTCAGGACCATGAGGACAAGTTACAGAAAAAACTGAAAGGAATATTCTTATTCAAAGGTCACAGTGAGACTGAAGGCTCTTCAGTGCTATCATGGAAGCTGACATTTGAAAAAAACAGAGAAGGCTCTCTGAATCCCAAGACCCAAACACCCAAGAAAGGTCCAAGGAGTAGTTGCTTTAACATCTTTGAGAAGACTTCCACTGTCTATAAAGTTAGAACAGCTGCCCCTGACCCTCTCCCCTAAATTATAGGGTTTCTTCCATTTTCTGGCATAGATGATTTCAAAGTAAATCCCCTCTTTGAGGATGCCTTCCCTGGGTGGAAAAGTTGTCTGGTTGGGTTCCAATTTTGTCAGGTCCTATGGACCTGACCAACCTCTCATATTAATTGTCATCAGCTGAGTACTATGCAGCTGAAGGACTGTAACACCATATGACTCATGCTCCCAAGAAACCACAATAGATGCACTAAGTGATCACAGAATAACAATAGTCAGATGCCACATAGCAGCATTTCAGTCAAAGACAGACTAACAGGTATCACATAGCAGCATTTCAGTCAAAGACAGACTATATATATGATGGTGGTCTCCTAAGATTATATAATAAAGCTGAAATCTTTTTACTGTATCTTTTCTATATTTAGATATATTTAGACACACAAATACCACTGTGCTACAATTGCCTACTGTATTCAATATAGTAACATACTGTATAAGTTTGTAGCCTCAGAGCAATAGGCTATACCATATAGCTTGGTGTATAGTTGGCTATACCATCTAGGTTTGTGTACGTACACTCTGTGATGTTTGCGCAATGATGAAATTGCCTAACATTTTGCAGATTAGAAAACTGGGGTTAACTAATTTGCTCTGAGTCACATGTCAATAGGTGGTATAGCCAGGATGCAAACCAGGTTAATTAGGCTCCAGATCCTACACACTCAGTCAGTTTACTACAATACCTCTCTTATGACAGACTCTTCTGAAATTTCAGGGCAGGTGGGATCTTAAAACAAATTTTGAGGCTCAACTTTAAACCACAACATCAAATTGACACAGTGCGAAAGCAAGTCCAGTAAATTACACACTCTATTCTTAAAATTTTCCCTTGAAAATTAAAACCAAAATGTAAGAGACAACACTTTGTACTTTCTCATATTTCTATGAAGCAAATAATAATCTTAAATCTTTCAACTGTTGCAAAGCTTACACTGTGAAAATCTTACTTGGATTTCTTGTGAACCAAAATAACCTGCCAAAATATTCAGGGAAGAAAACTCATGATGGGGTTATATTCCTTTCTGAATGCTTCATTTAGACACCTACCAGAGATCCCTTCATGGACACAGAAAAATCTTAAACTGTCTCTATTTGATTGTGCTTGCCTAAGGCATTAAGTCCAATCCACCATGTCGCACCTCAGTAACTCAACACAGACTAGAAAATTCTTACAGTCAGCTTCCCCAAGGGATTTGTTAAGTTTCACATGCATTTAGTTGTGCAGTTGGCCTGCTCAAATTGATAAACTTGTAGCTAAATTCTTTCTGCAGCAATGGGCTATTGAGCTTATTTTTTTATCACCAAGAGAATAAATATTGCAAAAGAAGCTGTTACTATGTGTTAGTGTTACCCATTAGATTTTAGCATAATTGAGCTTACATTCCAATTTCTCAGTAACTGATAAGTATTTATTTGTGGAAGTGGTTAAAAAGTGAAAGGAATTAAAAAGGGCTAACACTGAACTATATTTATAGCAAAAATATGAAGGAAATGTCGATGTCTTAAAATGAGCAAAAACGTGAAACAAAAATTATGAATAAAATTATTATTTGTATTGAAACTCTCAAGTTGCTATAACACATACCTATACAGGGAAACTCTCTCATTGATCTGCCCCATGAAGACGTTCTAACCCAACCCACTTATATTATACAGAGAGTATGAAAGACTTGTCCAAGATCACAAACCCCAATGACAGCAAAGTCAAGCCTAAATCATTGGTTTCTCCTAACTCTGCCATCAGAGCTCTTTCAAACATATCATCCTGCCAATGTCTGTAGAACATCTGCATCTGAAAGTCCTGTTGCAGCCTGAACATGACAGTTATTCAAATCGCCACTCATTTCTGATTTGCTACCATCAATATTACACTCCTATCAGAATTTTTGGGAGCCACCTCTCTCCTTTTGTCTCCAGGTGTCAATAAGTCCTATCATTACTTTTATAGTTTACTTTGTGAGTTACACATGCCATTTACTTTTATAACCTGTGTTTCACAACTAAAAGTCTGTCAGAAATCTCTGGCTTCACACTTCTACCTTCTCCCATCTTGTAGGGCACAGGACCACTTCATTGTTTGTCTGAACAAAGCAGGCTCTTTGCTGTGACTCTAACATGTTATATTTGTCTATCAGCAACTTAACAAGATCCTACAAACAATCATAAGAATTATCTACCCTTAGCAATTTTTGATTCCTGTTCTCAAAAGCCATCAACAGCTCCCAATTGCCTCTTGAATCAAATGAAAACTCCTATCCAAATGATTATCTTCACACCTAAGTGCATTCATCTCCATTCAACGCATTTTTTTCAACAAGTATTTGTTGAGTAATCATTTTGTGCCTAGTTATATGCCAGGTCTGTGAAAAATTATAAGATTTATGACACGGTCCCTGCTCTTATGGACCTTAACAATAAATATGATGCACACAAACATTTTTATAGCAAAACAAGGCTGTATAATCTTGTATAACCACCTACAGGAGTGAGTGAAACACACAAGTCCAAGATTATTAGAAGACAATGTGTTTGTGTGTGAAGCTTCGTGAGTTACACATGCCATCAGTGGAGGTTTGCACCAGAAAGATGGGAAATAGCACATTTTCCAGGGGAAGCTCATGGCTTCAGGGTAGGAATTAGCATCATCCAAATTCAGAGGCTAATGTGACCAGTCTGCCTGGAATGAAGCTTTCTTGTGATTAGTGGTCAGAAATGAGACTAGGAAGGAAGTGGAAGCAAGATAGTAGTGATTCTTTAATTACAAGCTGTGGAATTTGGAATTCATATTCACACAAAAAGGGAGGAAAAGAGATTACTGAGTGAGACTGTAGCAAGAAGAAAGTGATCTAGTAGTAAGAGTCGGGTTGGAATTCTAGGTAGGGAATTATTATACTCAAGCAATAATTAGGAGACAAGGCTACTAATAAGAGTGTGCACAGATGGACGGAGAAAAGAAATAGCAGATTGAAGATTCATTTGTAGGAATGCTGTTAGCCATGATCACGGGGTACATGCTAAGGTAATCAAAGAATGAAGACATTGTTGATATAGAATAATGAACAACGAAGCCAGGAAAGGGGAGGATGGAGAGTTTGAGATGAGGCAGGGCATCTAAGCTCAGCAGGAAAAGTGAAGAGACTAGCCTAACCTTCAGGTGAAAAATAAGAGTGTGCTCTAGATTCATGATACTAGCATAAAAGTGATAGCATGAGCCTACGTGTTCCCCAAAGCCCATGATTTTTTTCCTCTGAGACACCCAACTACATTGCCTTTCCCAGGCTCATGCACAGAGGTGAGGCAACAAGACTGAGCTCTGGTCAGTGGAATGGGGATAGTAGAGTCACTTGGAAGCTGGGCCCATATGTACCTCCCAAATATTATTCTCCACTTTCTGTCCTTTTTACCAGCTAAATGAAAAAGGCTGTTAGAATCTACAGGAAGATTCCTAGAACCTTTAATTTAGCTAGAAGGACCCTGGATCCATAAGAAACTGCACAGAATGTAAAGAATTCAGATTTCCACTGGGTCTGATGTAAAAAATTGACCTTTGATTGTACAAGCAGTGGACTTTTACCCCACAACTCTAAAATAAAATAATAAAATTAAATTAAATTTAAAAACAAAGTAGTGAAAGATAAAAGAATACAAAGTGTTGAGGCAACAGCAGCTATTCACTTCTAGGTGGGAAAGAGACTCTGTGGAAAGACATAATAGGACCTATTAGTAAATTAGGTTGCAACTAGATTGTGAAGGGTCTTCCATAGACTCTGATACTTGGGATTGTTTAGTACAGCAGTTAGCCTACTCTAATATGGCTGATTTTCCAAAAGAAATGTATGCTCTGCAAAAATTCAGCTGTTCATATAAACCTAACTGTCATCTACAAGTAGCCTGTTTACTCCCACTGTATTCTCATTTCATTCTTACTTCCTAGAATGATTTCCTCCACACTAATCCTTGTCGTTCCTGTCTCTAATATTTTTGCATAAGTTCTACATCCTGTATTAAAACAGTTCCTGACTTACTCCATCTGACAACAGTCACTGCAATCATTTTCTCAACTCCACAGCACTTGTGCAAATATCTCTCTCCATCTGTAACTGGTTATGACTATGTTTTTATGTTTATTTTATCTGTTATCATGTATCTCCATTTATATTTGTTCCATTAGATTATAAACTCAATATGAACAAAGATTGTGTTTCCTATTTCCTTTGTAATTTCCTACATGCCTCATATATTGCCCTACACCGTCAGTGCTTCATAAACCCAACTAATTGAAGTTCAAACTTCTACTCATATGCTTGCAGCAGATGTATAACAACTCACAAAATCTGTGTCTATAACATAAATACATGCACAGTCTTGCAGTGGCACCCTCGTTTAGCCAGGATATCAGGGGACGAGTTGGCTCACAGAATTAATCTTGGCAACCAAATACAGTGCAGCATGGAGGCATACACTGGCTAACCAAGCTAGCATCTTTAGTCCATACCTGAGGCTGAAATGTCCCCTAGTATATCTCATTTTGGCAATACTAGATTTCCGGTAGCAAGCAAATTCAAATTGATCAAATTTGTTTATACTTCTCTGACATGGGCTACAACTGGTAAAAAAAAATATTTTAAATCAGAGGCAGCTGACACTCCCCAGACACCATTAGGTCCTGTTGCCAGCAACTCTTTTAAGACTCAACTCCATCACCTGGCTCTGTGCCACCTCCTCCCTTCCCCCACCAACAGAATGAGAAGCTCCCTCCTTTGTGTACTAGGTCATTTTTTATAAATGTCCATTACAGTATTCATCACACTATGTGGTAAATGTGAGCTTTTCTGCTTTTCTGTCTACTTCATCCCAATCCACTGCAAACACCTTGGAGACAAGGACTGAATATTTTTCCTTTTCAAACTCGCAGACCTATGTCGCACTTGTAGTATCCTAAGTTATAATATTAAAGATTTTTTATTACAAGCAATAGTAACCCAAGCTAAACAAGCTTAAGGGGAAAAGGAACCATGTAACATTAAGGATAACTGGGTCTTGGAAAATATATTATTAACAGATTTTTCCCTCCAAATATAATTTTTGGAGCATCATTACCAAAGGTGAGAAGCTTAAATTGAAATTGTTTCCCTCCAAAATAGCAAAGGAGATACCTTGAAAAATGTACATGTAATTACCAAAAATAAAAGTAGCTCAAGAAAGGAAATATGCATTGAGTACTCATTTAGAAAATATAGCTGTTTGAGACAAGAAAGAAACCATTTATAATAATCCTCATCTAACTCCTCACATTAGTCCTATTGTAAATCAAGGTAAAAAAAGAAGTTCCACTTGATTTTTTTTTTTTACCACAGCCAATAGCTGAAATTTAAAAAGCAAAAATTACTTTTTCAAAAACAAAATTACTGTTTCAAAGCAAATTTGGAGTACCCACTATGTTCCTGGCACTCTACCGGGCATGAAGAATAGAAACACAAAAAGCATGGGGTTCTCGCCCTAAAGGAGCAGGCAGTATAATGACAGGAAGAAGCAGGGACACTATGACCCTCAACACGGTGCAAAGCAGACTGTGTCGGGGCCTCCAGGAGCCAGGGTGACCAGGGATTGGGGAGAAAGGATGCTACTGCCTCGCAAAGTACAAGAGTTGGGGCTGTTTCACAGAGGAGCTGGCACTTCTGTTCTTCCTCAAAGAATGCTGCTGGGCTTTACAAGAAAGGAGACACAGAGAACAGCAGAAGCCAAAGTAGAGAATGATCTTAGACTCCTGGACTCAAGCATTCCTCCTGCCTCTGGCTCCCAAAGTGCTGAGATGACAAGCATGAGCCACCATGTACATACATGTTTATTGAAGCACTATTCACAATAGCAAAAACATGAAAACAACCCAGATGCCCATTAAAAGTGAACTGGATAAAGAAAATGTGGTACATATACACCATGGAGTATTACGCAGACATAAAGAAGAACAAAATCATAGCCTTTGCCGCAACATGAATGCAGCCGAAGACCATCATACTAAGTGAACCATCACAGAAACAAAGAACTGAATACCACATGTTCTCACTCATAAGTGGGCTCCGATCACTGGTCACACAAACACAAGGGTGGAATCAGCAGATGCTGGACATTACTAGGGGTTGAGGGAGACAGAAAGGAGGGGGACATGTGGCAACACACTGGGTACCTGGTCCACTACTGGGGAAGAGGGGGCTAGCTCGAAGCCCAAACTGCACCTGCAGGCAACTTACTTATGTAGTAAATACTCACTTTTACCCCACAACTCTAAAATAAGCTAAACTAAAATAATAAAATTTAATTTAAAAAACAAAGTAAAGAAAGATAAAAGAATAAAAAATTTTGAGGCAACAGCAGCTATTTGCCTCTTAGGTGGGAGAGACTGTGGGAAGGTATAGCAGAACCTGTTAGGTCATTAGCTTACAGCCAGATTGTGAAGAGTCTTCCATAGGAAGTTGGCGAAGCAAGTTTCATTTTGTACACAAGGGGGAGCCAATGAAAATTTGTTGTTGTTTTTCTGAACTTAGGTGAAATCCATATAATAGAGTATTAATAATTCTAAAGTGAGCAACTCAGTGGCATTTGCTGAAGGAGGTATGCAACCACTACCTCCATTTACTTCCAAATAATCTGCATCACCCCTAAAGGAAACCCCATACCCATTAAGCAGTTGCTATGCATTTCCTGCTGCCCCTATTATCTGGCAACCACCGCTCTAAGTTCTGTATCTATGAATTTGCCTATCTCAAATATTTCAAATAAGCGGAATCATAAAATATTTGACCTTTTGCATCTGGCTTCTTTCACTGAGCATGTTTTTGAGATTCATTCACATCAGTACATGTGTCAGCACTTCATACCTTTTTTTGGCTAACAGCCCACTGTTTATGTTTAGAGCACAATTTCTTTATTTAGTCCCCTGTTGATGGGCATCTGGGCTGTCTTCACCTTTTGGCTATTATGAATAGTGCTGCTATGAACATGTATGAATATGGACTTGTTTTACATCTTTCGCATTTTCACGTCTTTCAGGTATATACCAACGAGCGCAATTGCTAGGTCAGACAGCAATCCTATGTTTAACTTTGTGACAAACCACAAAACCATTTTCCACAATGGTTGAACCAGTAAACATTTTTAAAGGGGCTATCCCATGAAAAGAATGAAGGCAGTCAAGAGGCTATTCCATAATAGTTATGTGGATGAAAGATGGCGGTGCCTGAGCTAGAACCCTGACAGTGGGAAAAGAGAAGTGAGCAGAATGAGAGGCAAACAGGAGGTAGAAATACCATGAGAGGAAGTCAACTGTGACTCTCAGGTTTCTAGCTTAAGTAACTGGACAAATGGTTTGGCCACTAAGTAGAATGCAGAACAAGGATAGTACCCTAGTGAAGGGAGGGAGTTAGAGCACTTGATTGAGAGAGCTGCATATTTTCTAAAGATGTACAAGGGGTCAATAGGAATTCCGGTCAAGGGATGAGAGCTTGAACCTATATTCCTTCTACTGTGCTGAGCTGTTTCAACTTTAGGTTCCTACTAAAATGGTCCTCATTTTCTCCATCTTTTTTCTAATACTTTCCAATAGTTACTTGTTTCTTTAATAAACAACAATTGCTCCAAAGACAGAATCTTGATTCAAGGAACGCTAAGTGCTTAAATATTTAAAACGTAAATACTAGAATGACAAGAAAATCCAAAATGTTTAAATTTAAGGGTCCAATAGCAAGGAGTTATTTTGCAAACCCTGTCAAAGATTAGCTTTTCTTTATATCAATTCATTTTTATTCATTTAAATTAACATTTGTCACAGAGAAAAAATATTTGGGGCTCTAATCTATAAGTTATAAGGGTTTAGTATATTTATTTATTTTAGTTTTGATATATTATTCTTGTCTTTTTCTAAAAAATAATGACTAGCATTAACCTATCAATTTTTGTTAACAGGATATTAATTTAATATATAGAAAGTCAGTTTTCAAGTTGCTGTTCTAGCACACAATAGTGAAGTACTGTGGAATGCCAAAAGCATTTACATTTTTCCTCAATAGTGGATATTCAGTACACTTGTATATTTACAGTATTCATGGGATTCATAATATAGCATGTCATACAAAATAATAAATAACTTCCTATTCCACTCCGTACCCCCTTACTCTCCCTCCCCTAAAAAACATCAGCCTCTCTATCAACTTTTAACCTGCAAAACTCCAAGGATGATATCTCAGCAAACTTGCTGGTTTTCTTTCCCTAGGGCAGAAGGTAATTAATTTGACTTAAAAATCCTCCTCTTCAAATTCCTTCTGGGCTATGATAAGCTAAGATCCTGTTTATGTAAACAAAAGTGTTTAATTAAACAGAGCGTGTGATAATGCCAAAAAGACCTGGAAAGAATTTCATGCTACCATTTTATTGATCAAAATTTGACTACATCTATGGAGCTAGGAAGATATATCAGTCTTTATAAAAGGTAATGATATTTTAATTTTCTAATTTTTTCATTAAAAAAAAACCTCACCTTCATTCAAAATTAAAATCAAGTTCTAAAAGAATTCATTGGAGAGAATGATTAGTTTACAGTGGGAAGTAAAAACCACAATCTGTTAGTAACACCCAGTACTTCTGCCTGTCAAATGAAAAATAACCCTTGGCTGAATTAATATAAAAATACAAAAAAATACAAAATGGTTAATAAATGGATATTTTGTCACGTTTGACACTGTCATCAAATTCAGTGGTCATTTCTAGGTACAAAGTCTTTTTTTCACTTTGTACATTTGCTTATAATTTCCTCTAAATTTCTCACTACCTTAGATCTTATGTCCCTAAACAAAGCAGGGAATTTGACTGTATTTTATTACATTTATCTCTAGAATTTTTCACCTCCTTGGGTTTCCTGACCCTGTTTTTCAGCTGCCTCCTTGAAAGGTCATTTTTTATTTTCTTCTTGGAGTCTTTTGTTCTTTCTATCTTTCTACTCCCAAACCTCTAAAACTGGCTAGTCCCACACCTACAGTTGCATCCCTGTCCTCTCACACAGCTCAGTTCTTGCTTTAAGGATCTCTGAGCATTTTTAGTTTAATACAGCAACATCAATCAAAAGCAGCATAATCTCAAGAGAACCACCATTTTCCTCGTCAAACCAGTTCCATATTGCAATCTTCCAATTTTGATTATTGATATCACTATTGGTCTAGTTATGCAAAACTCTGAAGTTATCTTTGGCTCATTCCTCTCTATTATGAATTTAATCCTGATTTTATGTATATTTCACATAATCTTTAAATAAGAATAATTAATGTTTAGTGCCTGCACATTAAGGTATAAAATAGCTTGTACCTTGATATTTGCCTCAGAAAATATGGTCACTATACTTCCTGGTTCCCTATGTTCTCCTATACTTCTAAAATACCAATAACTACAGCAATGTACCTGCCAGACAGTCTCATGCCAGACTCTATCAGATTCCTAGATGAGGGACAAGCAGTGAGTCAGCCTTTGCTGCTCATCTGCTACTACTTCAGTTCTAGACACTGCCTGTACCTGGAAGGTAAGCAGTGAATACTTCAAAAACCTGGAAATTAAACTGACCGATGAAATTTTTACTATAACAATAACATATCAGAGCAGAAATTGACCAAGTCATTTTAAAGAAGCAGAATGGTTTCCAAGTCATCAAGATCTACTACCTGATGACCTAATGAAAGAATATGACAGTCACAAAAGGATTCCTTAACCATGGATACTACTTAGAAAATAAAGCAACAGATACAAATGCTGGATACGCCCTTCTATGCCACTATTCGAGGAGTATCCTTGGTTAATAAAGATTTTAAAGAGTCTAGTTTTATAGACAAGTTCACGTGCAGATAGTAGCATCAGGCTAACATAGCTTGATTCATCCAACACCCCCATTCTGACCCCATGTTCACTGGGTATGATCTGGCTCTTCATTTCGAAAAAGAATATTTAGGTCTTGCTAAGACAAGCATTCCATCTGCGTGATTGTATTTCTCATGGTAAATGAATAATTTGGCATTCTGGTTTTATTAGCCTCATGAATGTAGTTAATGTGAGTCCACCCGAGAGAGACATATCTGTACTCTGAGTGCTGACAACATCAGCCTTCTGAGTTGGCAAAGCTGAGTGACAAACCCTGCGCCAGACATAGTCGAATTACCAAGGCAATGAACGCCTTACTGTGAGGCCCAAAGGGAAGTACGATAGTATTTTTTTTAACTAACCTTGAGTGGTATTTTGTAATGTTAAATTATGAAATAGCATTTACAATCCAAATTGCTTTAAAATAATCATGGGTTATGATCTGAATGATGCAAATTAAGAGATGGAAAGTAAAGTAACTGTGATTGATATTGTTGCTCATGTAGTCATCAAATGCATGATTTGTGTTATTTTTATAGCTTTAGATTGCCAAAGGGAAGAATTCTACCTACATTTGGGCTCCACTGCCATTACAAGTACATAAATAAAGAATCCAGAACACCACCACTACGTTGCCCTACCTTCAAAGAAAGATGCTACTCACACTATTGGGAAAACCATGGCAGATGGACAGAAAGCTAAAGACACAGACCTATGTTTTACCAAAGGACCAGGTATCCCTTGAGAATCTTCATTCTCCCAGAGTGAGGACCTCTAAGATAGTCTTCAAGGAGTACATTACCCTTCATGTTCAGATTACATTTTACATGGGATTCAATTCTGCTGGAATTATAGTTCCAATAACTAGATAGCCTTTCTGGGGAAGCACCAAGAACATCAACCTTTAACATAAAATTATCACAAATATACCTCTCTCGGGCATATAAAACCATCATGTACCTATCTTATTGATCCTGATAAGTGTTCAGAAATAAACTTCACCAATAACAAACTTTGAATCCAAATGAATTAATCCTCCAATGACTTTTTGAAAACTAAACTTATTCCAAGTTTTCAAGTTTTTTAACTGGTCATTTCCCTTCCAGTTATTCCTCAACCTACTGAATTTGCCCACTTGTTTCCTTCCATTGTTACTAAAACAATTTTAAAAAATAGGCAACAAGGGAAAAGGAATAATGATAGCATACGCATTCATTAACTTCAAGTACAGGGTTATGTATAGTCACATTAACCTATTTAGAAATTTTTAAGCAACAAAAAGAACTGTTTCTGCTACTCATCCTTTCACTTTTATAATAATTAGGATGCTTCCTCTTGTGCTGTATGGTTTTAAAATAATCATAGTCAATACTTGTCAAGTATTGACAAGTATTGACACGTATTTAAAGGACAAGTCAATACTTGTCATTTAAAATGTAATAAAGTCTAATCTATACATTCATTCAACATTCAATAGGAATTTGCTTATCAAATACATACAATTATTTTTCATATTCTGGATTAGTCTACAAATATTTGAGTTTCTGCCATTTCACTTTTTAATGGAATACCTCAGTCTCAAAACATCCAAAACCAGACTCATCTTCTGGCACGAATTGCTCCTTTTCCTTCATTCCCTGTTTCAGGAACTAAAAACACAATGTACTGAGTCAAAACCCAACCTCTGCTCATTGTGACTGCCTCTACCTTCCTCACCTCTCACATCCATGCACTAATTAATTTATGTAGAGTTACCTCCGATAATTTATCAAGTCCATCCGTTTTCACAGTGCTTTTGATTGGGACACCATCTCTTGACTGGAGGAGCCTCGCACTTGTGTCTCCTTCCTCTGATCTAACCTCCTTTCTTACCTCCACATCACCACCAGAGTCATCTTTCTAAAACTGAAATCTAGCTAGCTCACTCCCAAGCTGATCCTTTGCAGTTCTTTCAGTTGAATTCAATTCACAGGCATTGTGATAGGAAGTAGAAAACAAAGGTCAAAATTCATTGCATAAAAATACAAGCTTTAGTGTCTTCTCAAAATATAGCCTCATTTCCTGTCATATGACTATACGTGTCAAGTCACAGTAGCCTATACAGATTTCCCTATGACTTTCTGCCTCTTGCCCTGGAATGTCTTTCTCCACTTTATCCATGTGCCTAGTACTTTCTCATCCTTCAAGACTTAAAGACTGCCCATGACACCTACTCCTGAGGCTCTACAATGAGCCTAGAGGCCCAATTCTACGCCGCTAGAATATCTTGTATATGCCTCCTCCACAGCATGCATCATACTCATTGCAACTGTTGCTTTGCACATATGTCTGTCTCCACTCCTGCCCCTCCCCATACTCAGACTGGGAGATCGCAGATAGAAGATATCATATCTAGTTCATCTGTGATCTCTAGCACCCTGTTCAGTAGCTGTCGTATATAGAAGCACTTAATACATTGGTGCTGAAGGACTAGATAAAAGGAAAGATGTCTACAGGAGTTCAGCCATGGGTTACACAACTGGAGATACAGAATAAATAATTCTAGAGGAACATATAAATTGAAAGGTCTTCCTGAGGGGTAAAAATTATGTATTTGAGACATTTAGTAAACCCTAGAGAAGTTTTAGAGAACACAAGTCAAGTGACATCAGTGGTGTGACAATGAAGACAAAGGAGACATGTGTCTGGTCTACGTAGTTGCCACTGTGATTTGTGACATTTAAAGATGATGCAGCCCATTGGTGGTATAAAACTAGATTCAACCTCCAGCATCATCATAAGAAAGGTATCATATAAATACAAGATTTTCTCATTCTTCTTATACAATAACAGACCAGTTGAAACCTTTAATCATACACGTTTATGAATTCACCAGTTCTTATCCATTACTATATTTTAATACATCACTGTTAATGTATTGGATATGTCTGTTTCTAAACTACTGTCATATACCAAAAGGAATTTTTATAATTTATTTTAATTGAGAATATGAAAGATTAAAGAAAACTGTCCTATAGAGTATTTTCTTTGACAAAGATCTGCTGTGAACCTATAGAAAAGGCAGTCTCATAGAGTAAAAATAATAATTTTTTCAGTTACATGGTCACCAGATTAACCGTGTCAAATGCTCAACTAGGAGGGCTTATATGGTTCCCAAAGCATCCTAAATGCTATGAACAACTATAAAATTCCCAAATTTTATATAATATTCCTACAAAAACTGCAAGTACATACTTGTTATAGAGAAACTGATTAGTAGAAAATCCGTTATAAGAAGTAAAGCCCTATGCAGCCATAAAAAAGAACAAAGTCATGAACTTGGCAGCAACCTGGATGGAACTAGAGTCAATAATACTGAGTGACCTCTCACAGAAACAAAGATCTGAGTATCACATGTTCTCACTCATACAGCGGACCTTGAACATCCATCGTAATACTATAAAAAAAAGGACTGACAGTGGTGGGAAACTATGGGGGGGGAGGGGAAGGGAGGTGGGATTAACGGTAGTCAATATCTGTCTGGGGACGGGGAGACACCCCTTATCAACAAGGGTGCCTGAACGAAGCACATTTGTATACCTAACCCTTAACTGCACCCCACAATATCAAAATAAAAAATATTGATATAAAAAAAAAGAAGAAGAAGTAAAGCCAAAGAAGCAACAACTATTGAGGAGTAAATAGCTTCAATTCACCGTTCAAATGGAACACATATTCAAAAGTAGAACAAAGTGATTTGCTGTTCCTTCTGCATCTATAAACTTCTCCCATTTCATTCTAATATTAAAGCAGCGATGTGCTTGCCCCCAAGAAAAAGTTATTAGTGGGCACGCGCTTAAGATACAAGTACAAGCGAGAGGTCTGTCTCATCCCAGAGTTCTTGTCATTTCAAATGGCTCATCTTCCAGAAAGCACATAGACAAAGTAGACAGAAGCTGCCTTTTGCCAGCCTCAGTCAATTCTGAGACTTCCAGATGCAGTTAAGTGAGCAAACTCCCCCTTCTCATACACTGCCTTTTCTTGCTCATAAGGTATACTTTGAAAAGCCCCAGAACAGAGACAAGGCACTCCCTGGCCTTGACGTGCTCAGCCCACATGACCCAGCCATCTCTTTTCTCAGATTTTCCATTTTTTAGTGTTTAATGTTTTCCATTCTATACAGGCAGAAATTCTTTGACCCACTAATACTTTTCTTGGTGTAGACAGCTTGACCATCTATTACATAACGATTAATACTTCAAGCCATAATTTAATGGAGAATTGCAATACTGAGTCATTATAATTCTTAAATATATTGGCAATAAATCACCAAATCAATAACTTCTTAAATATGATTTGAATATTTACATATTGGCATTCTGATATATTTTATTGAAATTGCACTTGTTAAATTTTTTTTCCAGAACTTCTATTTTCTTCTATTGATGTAGAACCAAGAGCAGGAATTAATAAAAATAATTAACTTTACCTATAAGGATACTGATAATTAAAAAGGAAAAATAAGAAGTATGTTTCTTTCATATGTTGAACCATGACAAAATGTTGTCATTATTTTAATTAATATGCACTTTATCCAGGAACAAGAAATTTCATTAAAAATGCTCCAAATTAAGTCATGGTAATATCTAGGAAGAGCAAAAGAAAATTTAAAATATTTTTGATATACAATCATTTTAATGCATCTTGTAAATTTGTAAAACTATTTTATCTAAAATCAAAGATTTAGTTTTTAAAAAATACAATTGTGAGTTTGAAACTTCTATAAAATTTACAACTTTATGCTGTCCTATTGTTTATAATTTGTTTTATAAAGACGATAGCATGTTTTCTGCTTGAGAAAAATGTTACAGTACTAGTGTTTAATATCCAATTCCAATTTTGGTATGTCTCTTAATCACTGGACGTAACAAAAACTTCTGTAAAGGTTTGAAACTAACTCTACTCTCAGAAATCATCCTTAATTTTTTTAATCCATCTTGAAAAAATGTAACATTTTTTTCAAGCAGCTGATGCTTTTAAACACACTGGACTGGGCTGAGCATTCCATCGTCCTGATGTCATACCAGCATTTGTCTCAGAAGACATCTTTTGTAGTTGTAACCAAAAGGCAAAAGAAATCAGAGCTGTGAACAGGGAAAGAGGGGGAGAGAGGAAAATTGCTTAGACCAATTCACTAAAAAAAATCTGACACAAACTTGTATATTTTTAGTCACTCAACGTGTATACTTTAAAATAAAGCCTTCCGACTTTTATAAGGTATTGTGCTTATTTTCACACTATTGGTTTTAAAAACACTCTCTGCTTTATGGTAATGTGTCACAGGGAAGTTAGCTATAGTTTCATGAAAGACGTTTTCATCCCTGACTGGCATCTTCTCAATAGCTGGGGCCCAGGCACACCGCTCTCTTCCCGGCAAGGCCCTCTGCGCTGAAAACAGTGCAGCATTCATAACTTATTCTCAGCACCGCGGGGCAGCTCCACAGAAAAGCTTCTCCAGCCTAATGGGTTACATCACTGAAAAGTCTTCCATTTGGCCTAGGTGAAAAACATGAATGCATGCCTCATTCATTTCTCTATCTTAAAAAAAAATAAAGTAAAATCATATCCATCCTGAGCTAAAGACCTGCATTCCCACAGACCAGTTCAGTCAAAGCTATAACAGGGTTCTTAACTGAATCTTATGCAGTCATTCCACTAACTTTCTTAACTACCACTAACCTTCACATTAATTTTTAGAACTTGTGCTACTAGTAAAAATGTCCAACAAGATACCAAAAATAACTTCAAATTTAATGGAAAAGTCTTTGGTGTTAGCATTGCCTTTAGATTTACAACACATTTAAAAAATATACTTGACATATAGCAATGGAAGCAAAAACCTCACCCTCCCCACTGACACCAACACACATAAACCAATGCACACAGAGGTTTCCCCTTCTCCTGTCTCTATAATTTTCCTAATGGTCAAAGGAAATCAGCTGTGTCCAACACTTTCAGAAGGTGTCAAGTATCCATGGTTCCCTGGAAGGTAGACATGCAGTAGTTCATCCAAAATATTTTAAATAGAAGGGAACACACTTTCCTTTCTCCTCATTAGAAAATGCCCGTGAAGGCCGAACCATAATGAATGGCATGAGAACATCCCCCACTTTTCTCAAAACAAGTGTGAACCCAAGTTACACAGTGGGGTGGGGAATTTCTCATCTTCTTTTCTCCAAATCACACAACTGAGAGACAGCAGTGTAAAGCTGGAACTCTGGCCATGGTTTCTAAAACAACACAAAACATCCAAAACCACAGCTGCACACAGACAGTCCGGGAGGCACGCAGTGCTTTCCTGCACAGAGTTCAGAATCCTCACAGTGACTTCCATGCGGATTCCTAGGGCTGCAGTGACAATGGCAGCAGCCCCATGTCCTTACTGCTGTCTTTTTGAATGACAAGGGGAAGCCATGTCAATTATGAAGAATTGTGGATCTTATGACTAACGACTCACTCAAAGCCATTTATATCCCTGATCGTGTAAATCCGTCCTCGCTCACCAAGCCATGACATGATAGAACTTTATAGCCTCTTCTAAGCCATTTCCGTGCATTATGGAGAATCAGGCTGCTGCCATCCATGTTCAGAATCTGAATCCTAAACATCCTTGTAAAATGCTTATGGAAATCAGCTGTTTGTACTCTTACAGGCCTGAGATCTCTTTTCTGTTTTCTATGCCCTTCCATGGCTTTCTTATGAGTTTGTTGATTTGTTTTGTTTTGTGTTTTCTAAACATAATCCTTACCCTGGTATACATTTTAAAAAATAAAAATCTTCCCCAGAACATCTACACTGAAAAATTATAAAAGAAGCTGAATTTCTTTACTAAGCATAACATATATTCTTGGCATTAGATACATTCTTTATAGAGAATCAGCATAAAGATTAATTCTTGAAACACTAAAAGTTCCCACTGACACAGGAAAAGGCTAACATTGACAAGGCAGAGTCTTTTCATAACTAAAAGCTCCCTCACTGTCTTATTTGTGTAATTTGGAGTTTTGTATACTGTAGATCTCAGACTTTCCAAAACCGTTCCATAGCTGAACCTCTCTCCTCCCAATAGACATCACGCGACTTACCTAAATTAAGTAACAATGAGACAACAGCATATAAAAAGGCCACTGTACCAAGCCCGTCTATAGGATTTCTTTCTTTTTTCTTACTTTATCCATATATGTGAGTTGCTTATTATCTGACTATAAGCACATTGAGCTGAGACAGTATTCTTTCTTTTTTTTTTTTTTTTTTGAGTTGGAGTCTCACTCTGTCACCCAGGCTGGAGGGCAGTGGCATCTTGTTCCCGGCCACTGCAGCCTCGACCTGCTGGGTTCCAGTGACCCTTCTCCCTCAGCCTTCCAAGTAGCCGGAACTACAGGCACACACTCCCATGGCCGGCTAATTTTTTGATTTATTGTAGAGATGAGGTCTCACCAAGTTGCCCAGGCAGGTCTCAAACCCGCGGGCTCAGGGAGACAGTATTCTGATGTGTCATACCATACGGCCCCCATGAATATCAAGGAATAACCATGACCACAATTTAAAGAACTGCCATTATGAGAGAATAGATACAAGTTGGCCCTCAAATTATTTACATTTTCTGTCCCCAGAATCCCCAACTTAATTGGTTTGCAAGGTAGATATCAAATCAGAAAACTCCCCTGATGTAATCATCCTTAGCAATTAAATCAAATGGTGAGCTTTCAGAATACAGGAATGACTAAAATGGAGCTATACACTTGGTAGCCATTCCCCCATAAACTCTTTTAAAAGACCAGGCAAAAATTCACAGAATATTCACATGAATAAGGATAATTAAAGTCAACCATTTCCACCCTACAAAAGAAAATGGAGCTTCTGTTAAGAGAGAACAATAAAGACATTGTTTTTGTTCCATTGTGTTTTTTGAAGGAGTTTCCATCTCTAAAAACACATGCAAACACAACAGTACTCCTGCTATCTTGATGTTATCCAATTCACTGATAATGTTAGAAAGAATTTTGTGAATACTAGAAAAAAAATTTAAACTGCTTTAAATATAACTTCCATTCAAAATACAACACAAGAAAGGGATATAGAGAATTGAAGAATGAGTATGTAGGTAGTTATTCAACTTAGGTGGCCACATCTTCAAAGACTGATGAAACAAGATGTTGAAAAAAGAACCCCAAGCCGGGATCGGTAGCTCAGCCTGTAATCCCACGCCTTGGGAGGCTGAGGTGAGTGGATTGGCTGAGCCCGCGGGTTCAAGACCTGCCTGGGCAACTTGGTGAGACTTCATCTCTACAATAAAAAAAAAAAAAAATAGCTGGGCGTGGTAGTGCGCACCTGTAGTTCCAGCTACATGGAAGGCTGAGGCGGAAGGATCACCAGAGCCCAGCAGGTCGAGGCTGCGGTGGCTGGGAGCGGCCACTGCATTCCAGTCTGGGCGACAGAGTGAGACTCTAACTCAAAAAAAAAAAAAAAAAAAAATGCTTAAGCCGGGCTCAGTGGCTCAGCCTGTAATCCCGCGCCTTTGGGAGTCTGAGGTGAGTGGATTGCCTGAGCCCGCGGGTTCGAGACCCACCTAGGCAGCAAGACCTCATCTCTACAAAAAATCAAAAAATCAGCCAGGCATGGTAGCACACGCCTGTAATTCTGGCTAATCGGAAGGCTGAGTCGGAAGGATCGCCAGAGCCCAGCAGGTCGAGGTTGTGGTGGCTGGGAGCAGCCACTGCACTCCAGTCTGTGCGACAATATGAGACTCCAACTCAAAAAAAAAAAAAAAGAAAAAGAAAAAAGAACCCCAGAACTCTGTTACAGTTCTTCTCTTGCCCTCTTACTTTTTTTCCCCAAAGTAAGTCTGTATTTACAGACCCCTTTTTGATCATTTTAACCTTACATAAGCACTAAAAAGTGGCAATATTATACCCTTGAAAACAGTATGAGGAAGAATCTGTTTTTAACATCATACAAAATTCTAACTTATAGCAGGGAATAAAACCAAACTAAGATTGAGCCATTATAACACAGATCAGGGTTACATCTAAACATGCAACTCACTTTCAAGACCTAAGACAACATATAATGTGTAATACGTACTGATTCTAGTCAGGCTTCGTTTTAACACATTGTATCAAATAATTTCCCTTCTGAATGACGTTTTCTGTACAATACTTAATAATTCTATTTCATTCAATAGGTTTTATAAATTACAGAAATACAGCACAATATCACTAATTTATAGCCATTATTGGAGAAGAAGGAAACTAGCACATACCACATAGTTTCAGTCAAAGATTTAAATTTGTGGTGTTTAGCAAAGTCTTTTGGAATAACTACTAGTGTATATTATTTTTTATCTATAAAGGGAAACTTTGCAATTAATATTATTGTTAGAAGAACATAAATAAGTGAAAACCTACCATGACAGATGAAAATATTCATTTAAAGAATAAATGACAGGCCGGGTTCGGTGGCTCAGCCTGTAATCCTGTGATTTGGGAGGCCAAGGTGAGTGAATTGCCTGAGCCTGTGGGTTCGAGACATGCCTGGGAAACTTGGTGAGACCTCATCTCTACAATAAATCAAAAAAAATTATCTGGGCGTGGTAGCACACACCTGTAGTTCCAGCTACTCGGAAGGCTGAGGCAGAAGGATGGCCAGACCCCAACAGGTTGAGGCTGCAGTGGCCAGGAGCGGCCACTACACTCCAGTCTGGGCAACTGAGTGAGACTCCAACCCAAAATAACAAAAACCAAAAAAAATAAAATAAAATAAATAAATGACTTAATAGTAAGTGACTGCCCTGCCTCTAAATGTTGAGATTGTAAACAGGTCATTCATCACATCAATATAAAGCACGTGTGTGTGTGTGTGTGTACACGTGCAAACACACAATTTGGTGAGGTAAGGAGTAAGAAAATTTCTATAAAGAAAAAAAAAATTTCCCAAGGAAAATTTTTTTCAGGTACGCAAATCCTACAAAATACTCCAAAAAAGACAGAACTTGAGGAATTTTTTTAAATTGTCTTTGATAAAGAACATATTCACTATAGTTACTAGTTAAAGATAATGAAAATATCACTCAACTCCTTTGTATAGTGGTAATGTGCTACTCAAACATATACAGTTCCATGTGTTGAAATGTGTTTTTCTTCTCTAACTATACCCTACAACATAATTTATTTTCATCTTTGCTTAAGATTATAACTGCACACCAGGCTACAAACTGCTACTACTGGCCAAACTAGGCACATATCATTTCTGATATAGCCTCAAACTTCTAAGTTATTCCTGACATTATAGTACAATAAGCAAAATGTGCACGTTACCCACAGTTTTATTTTGGCCAAAGTTTTAACTCTGTCCTCGCCATCTGAGTGATATTAGCAACTGGGAGATTGAGTGATGTGCGTTTAACTGTCTTTCTGTTCCTTTATCCTACAGTTAGCAATAAAATGCCCCTTGACTGGTTCATATAATGTAGTGGATGCAAGGGACCATGCAGAAGATAAGTGCATAGAATTTAGAAACTAATTGGATTTGAGAAGGAGAAGGCTGTCACAAATACTGCAAAGTCTGAGCATACATAACTGAGTGTGGAGGTAAGAAGTTAGTTATTTAAGAAGTACAGATAGAGATATTATATTAAGAGGTATCTTTTTTTGGATTTTAAAGTTCCTATGTTTTAAACATGTTCCCCAAAAAGCATGAGTTGAAAACTTAATCCCCAATCCACAGTGCTAGAAGGTGGAGCCTAATGGAAGGTGTTTAGGCTATGAGAGCTCCATCCTCATGAATGACTCAATGTTGATGATTAGGGTTTGATTATTAGGGTTTGAGGCTGCAAGTTTGATCTCTTGCTTTCTCGAGTTCTCTTGCCCTTCTGCCTTCCACCATGAAATGGTGCAGCAAGAAGACCCTCACCAGATGCTAGCACCTTGATATTGGACTTCTCAGGCTCCAGAACAACTAGAAATAAATTTATTTTCTTTATAAATTACCAAGTTTGTGGCATTCTGTTACAGCAACAGAAAATGAACTAAGACAGAGGTCCTGGTGAGATATCTTGAGAAAGAAGTTCATCAGACAGAAAGATAAAGCAGAAAATGAAGCAAGAGATGAACTGGAATGGGCCATCAGCAGAGAGCTGCTATCTGACACCCTAAGAGTAGATAATTAATCTAGAAAGAAAGTGTAAAGGGAAGAGATTATGGGATTATGTGCACTTGTGCAATTAAAAATTGAGTGTGGGCTGGGCACGGTGGCTCACACCTATAATCTCAGCACTTGGGGAGGTCAAGGTGAGAGGACTGCCTGAGCCCAAGGGTTGGAGACCAGCCTATGCAACTCGAAGAGACCTCATCTCTATAATAAATCAAACAATTAGCCAGGTGTGGTGGCAAGTGTCTATAGTTACAGCTACTTGGAAGGTTGAAGCAAAAGGATCGCTTGTGCCCAGCATGTCGAGGCTGTGGTGGCCGTGAGCATGCTACTGCACTCCAGCCTGGGTGACAGAGTGAGACTCCAACTCAAAATAAATAAATAAATAAAAGATCTGAGTGTGCATTGATTCTGCCCATCAAGACAGTACATATGCTGCTGGAGCTCTGACCAACCCCCACCAACCACCCCAACATGGTGAAGTAAGACTTGTGCTAATGTAAGAACACCCAAGAAACATCTATGTGATACCTTAAGGGAATCCTTTCTGGCTTGACAAATTGCTCAATAGAGATTTATTTTTAAATAATCACCTTTCTGAGTATTTTTTTAATCAAAAGAACATTTTTTTTTTAGTAAGAAAAAAATATAGTCTGAAAATTTTAACATAAAATAAAATTTACAAAGTTCCTCGGCAAAACATTTATTGTATAGAGACAAAAGTGTGCTTAATATGTACCCTGTTAAAAAATAATGAAATGGCCACCACATTTCACCCCAGAGGTGGATTCATTTCATTTCCATACTGGACCCAAAGATCACTTTCTATAAAGTAGTCTCAAGATGCATGTTCCGTTTACAAAAGCTCTTCAGATGAAAGATGTTTTTGCAAATGCAAAATATGAATTATTGTCATCATCATCATTTTTATTGTGCTAGGCATGTGAATGGATTTTGCATCTGGTGGCTCTAAGGTTTTACCACAGCAGGGTGGCTGGGTTAAAATCTAAATTCCTTAAGCAATACTGTAATACTTTGAACCATAGTGACATCCAAGAGGGATAATGACTTTCTGATGAAGTGAGCAGCTCCTCCGTGGTAAGAGGAGAAATGCCAAACCTGGAACCTGGTGCACACTCACTGCTAACTGCTGGCCGAAGGTGGATAATAAATGGCTGCAAGCATTTCTGAGTTTTTCTGTGTGAGCCTGTAACAGCAAGAACCACTGCAGGTCACAGTGTTGAGGAGCCTAACAGTTTGAAAGGGGTGTGTGTGTGTGTGTGTGTGTGTGTGTGTGTGTGTGTGTGTGTGTGTGTGTGTGTGTGTAGCTAAAAAATAAAATTGAAATACTATTTTCTAAATACCTTCCACAACATAAGTGGCCTGTATCGTCTTTCAAGACAGAGTATCAGTTTATTTCAAATTTAGAGATACTGGCCTCGATTCAAATTCATGGCAGTTATAGAAACCAATGTTCCGTGCCTTGATTCAGGTGGCAAGCATTAAATCTTTTTCCGGCTGTCATGCAACAACAACTTTAATACAAATTAGCACTGCCAAACTCAGTTTCCTGGACTCAGAGGTCCTTGATGCTACTCTGTGAATTTTATTCAGACTTTCACATGAACTGTGTGCTCTTTTGAAATGGGAGCACCCGAGAAGCAAAACCTAAACAAAATACATTGTAATTATTCCCAATTCAGTATTCTAATTTACAACTCACTACAAAAAAATTAATATCCCTTTTGTTATTCTGATTAATATGAAACTTAATAATTATATCATACAGGAGATTATTCTCAAATGCAAATTCTGTTTCTATAACTGCAATTCTCTTTTCAAGCTGTTTGTATTGAATAGAGGCCTGTCAATCAATACTAATTCAAAAATATAGAGCTTGTGTTAGTATCTCATGGTTTCTGAGTCAACCCTTTCCAAAGCTTACAACCCTGGGAACATCAGCCACAGTAAGAGAGCCACCTCTTTTCACTACATAGGATAACTCAATTAACGCTGAACCTGACACTCCAAACAACTTTGGGATGACTTCCAGCAAGGGAAGCTCTGTCAGAGAAGCAATATTTCAAGCTAGGAACTGATTCTTCTTGCTTCTTAAATTGGTTTTTAATTAAGACACCCAAAGGAAAAACATAGTGATATAGTAGCTAGTTTTGGCTTCCAGTTCTCTATATATGTGCTATGTTCAAAATCGTCATCCTCTGGCAAAACTTTAACACTCACAGAAACACTATTTAGCGTCTTTAGAACTGACACAGTAATAGGTCATTTCTTTTCTAAAAAAAAGTTTTTTGACAAGTCAAATGGCGTGATCCTACAACTCAAGTGATCTCCTAGTTTAGTAGCTGCTTTTACTTAATTACCACTTTAAAATCCACAAAATGGGCAATGTAACACAAAAAGAACCTCACACCAAATTTTGGCCAAATAATTTTACTCCTTCTTGGAAATGCAGGATTGAGTATTTTTAAACTGAACAAGGCAAGAAATAAAAAGGTTCGAGAATTTCAAAAGCAAAGAGATATGTGGGAAAATGATTTATTCAAATGTTTATTCCATCATGATACATTTAAAGCCCTAAACAGAGCAAATAAATTGCAGTCCTCAGGCCCAAAGAAAACCACCACAATAATGACCCACACGTGCATGGCCCTTTTAAATGGCCTTAGAGTTAGACTGTAGTACAGGCCAGTGTCACAGACAGACACTTGCTATTACTACATATGCGACCTTAGACTGGGACCTTGACTCTCCAAGACCTGGTGTTCTGAATTGTAAAATCAGAACACTGCTACCCTACCTCAAGGGATTATTGCAAGGATTAAATTAAACAATGTACCTAATTCAGTGACACAGAATAGACAGTAAATAATCGTTAGTTCTGAATCTTTTTTTGTGTTATGTTTCTAAGTCAGTTTTATTTTTTTACTTTTAATTTTTAAAGAATAATTAAGACCTCATCTCTATAATAAACCAAAAAATCAGCCGGGCGTGGGAGCGCATGCCTGTAATTCTGGCTACTTGGAAGGCTGAGGCGGAAGGATCACAGGAGCCCAGCAGATTGAGACTGCGGTGGCCAGGAGCGGCCACTGCACTCCAGTCTGGGCGACAGAGTGAGACTCCAACTCAAAAAAAAAAAGAATAATTAGCTCTGTGTGGGTCTCAACTTTTCTTAATTTTTATTTTAAAGATGTGGGGTACAATTCAGGGTTAGGGATACAAATGGTCATTGTACCGGTAAAGTTTGGAGCCTCGCTTTGGTTCCCCACTTCACCTGGTTTGAGATCAGATACACTTTTTGATGTAGTGTGCTCCCTCCTCCCCTAGCAGTTTTGAGAATCTTATTTAAACTTCACAGCAGTGAAGTGAACATTAGTGGTATCCCTATTTTACAGAATAAGTCTTAAAGAGTTCAACTAGTTTGAGAGCACATAGATTTTAAGTAGTAAAGCCAGGAGTCATTTTTGAGAGACAAACAGCAATAAGCAAAATAATAACAATACTGATTTTTTTTAAAAGCATTTATTGCATGCCTACAATGTGGCAGGTATTATACTAAGCTCTTTAAAATGCTATCCAATTGAATCTTCTTAAGAATCCTTTGAGAACCAGTCTATTGTCCCATTTTATAGATAAGGAAACCTGAGGCTCAGAATGGTTGAACAATTTTAAAGTATTCAACAGCTATTTTTTGACCTTATGGTATCCCACATATGGCAGCTACAAACACAAGGGGACAGATGGTATTCCTGACCTCTTGACTTTAAAGAAATCATACCTAGGCTAAGTATAGTAGCTCACACCTGTAATCACAGTACTTTGGGAGGCCAAGACAGGAGGATCACTTGAGGCCAAGAGTTTGAGACCAGCCTGGACAACATAGCAAGCCTTTGTCTCTACAAAAAGAAAATTTTTAAAAAATCTAAACACTCTAACAACCTAAATGCTAAATAATCTGAACACCTTAACAATCTTGAAAAGTTGTCACCTTAGAGACTAAGGAAAGTATCAGCCTAATGCTGAGAGTACCAGCCTGGGCAACATAGTAAGACTTTGTCTCCTCAAAAACTTAAAAAATATATATTAGCCAGGCGTGGTGGTGTGTGTTGGTAGTCCCAGCTACTTGGAATACTGAGATGAGACAATAACTTGACTCTGGGAGTTTGAGGCTGCAGTGAGCCAGGACCTTGGGATCTCACTCCAGCCTGGGCCAGAGAGTGAAAGCCTATCTCAAAAAAAAAGAAGAAAGAAAAGAAAAGAAAGGAAAAACCAACCCTGTCCTAACGGGAAAACACATATCAACCACTTAAAGACTTTTCTCACTAATCCATCCGATGTTTTTCTAGTATACAAACAATTATCATTTCCATTTTATAGAAAAGTAAGCTGAGATACAGAAATATTAATAGTCTCAGATCTATGAATTGAAAAAAGTTTCAAAGGTGAAAATAAAATATTTCTGAGAGAATGGAATCTAGACACCCAGTGAGTTTCTCAAGTGTCAGAGACCCAGTTTGCTCCCCAAAGAGTCTGGGTGTCCCCCGCCCTCCCCACCCCCATGCCTGGCTTCCAGTTCCCAAATCCACAAAGAGCAGCTAAGATTTATCTACATAGAGTCCATTATGTCTTTCCAAATTCCTGTGTGTGAGACAGAAACTCACAGCCAGTACCACCAATTTGCAGAATCATAGGGGACTCCATTCCCATAAAATCAAGTGAAAAGATACCCTTTGAGCCATATAAGACATGACCCTGCTCCCAACTGTGTGTTTGGATTTCTCCTTTGGGGTTGGGCATTTGTGTTTGTTTTCCCCAAAGTGATCTGCCCTCATCGCAACTCCCATTCTTACAAAAGGGTCAGGCCCCCATTTACAGTTTGAAGGCATATACTAAGAAGCAGAAGACGCATGCATCGCTAAAGAACAGAGTCTTTGGTACCCAGAGCCCAATCTCTTCTACGACTTACCAAATAAGTGAGTCTAGACAAGTTTCATTACTTCAAGTCTCCCTTCCTCAACTGTAAAGTAAAATAACAACAGTGCCCACCTCATAGGGCTACTGTGAGGATTAAATGAGATAACAAAGTGCCCGGTACAGTGCCTGGCACATGTGGACTCAATAAAAACTATGAATAGGTAGCTATTTATGATCATTTTAACTCCAATTTTGCCAATCCACTCCAATTTACCCAGACCCATGCAATAATAATGCTGAGAAATATCATCAAAAATAGTACTAAAATAAGAGGTGAATTTTTAAAATGAGAAACCAAAATCGACTTCAGAGCTTTAAACACTGCCTGTGTTGTGTGGTTCCTAAAATACTGACAATATTGAAAGAAACTACTGAAGTTTTTCAACCAGAAGTTTTAAGTGTGCTTCTTCTCTTTTACTGAAAATTCTATTGAATAACTAGATTAGGGTGTGTTGGGGTGTGTGTGTGTGTGTGAGAGAGAGAGAGAGAGAGAGAGAGACAGAGAGAGAGAGACTAAACTTGTATATAAAAAAGTAATAATGGCCTATGTCTAGAAATGCTGACTAGACAAATTTGGATAAAAAGACATGGCATCTTTGAATTCTAAAGTCTGTTTTAAAGGATAAAATAACAAGAGAAGACAAAATCTTGATGCCAGCTCCAAATAAGGAAAATGAAAGTTTACCTTATGACTATCTTCATAATTATGGTGACAAGTCACTGTTTTCTGTTTTCAGTTGTTGTAATCTAAAAATATATTTTAAAATATGTCATGAAGTGAAAACAGTGTGAGTTTTTTTAACCTTGACTAGATAATCCTTTATAGGAAAGGGTCCTCTGTGAACAGAAAAAAAGGCACTAAATCAAGTTTTAAAGACAAAGAATAAGCAGTCTCCAGAAAATCCATGTTTATTCACACCCACTCTGGAGTCACTGAGTCACTGTGGCTAGAAGGCAAACTCTTTTAACAGCTTGTAACTCTCTTAAAAGAAGTGAGGGCCAGAACCTGACAGACTAAAGTCAACTTGGTTCTTTTCTTGTAATTTCTCAGCAGGGGTTTGCTTAATTAAAGGTATTCAATCAGGTAACTAACCTTAATACACAAGTATTTCTACCTGACATAAACTGCAAAGCCCTTTCATCCTCCCAGTCTTTTGCTACACTCTGTGTGTATGTATATACTAATAAAAGCAGCATTGACTACTGCCAATACCTACATGAAAAACAATTAAGGAACAATAAATTCTTGCAAAGAGCTGGAAAAGGGTATAGATTCTGGTCTGGTAAATCATTTAAAGCAGCGATCTCCAAACTTATTTGATCATGCACCACAATTAGTAAAAGATCTTCTTGAACAGGCTTTTAATACACTATTACTACTACTCTATTTCTAAAGTGTAACTTGTGAAATTATACTAATATAGCATGCATGTTATAAAACACATACAAGCAAAAAATTTTAAAAGGCAAAATTAAAATGAGTACCAATAGAAGTTTCATTGATTCCTTCTTGAATCCAAATGGGTGTTCCTATAAACCACATGGAATGCACACCCCACTTTAAAGACCCCTGATTTGAGCGATCAGGAGCAGGTGAAACACACAAAGACCTAGTGTGAGAGCTGTCTTTCTGACTGCACTGACCACTTTACGTACTGCCTGCATGAGTGTTTCTTAAAGTGGAGTCCGGAGGCCACCTGTACCAGAATTGCGTGAAATATCTTTAGATCCCCAGTCTCCACTCTTACCCAATTTAATAGTTCAACAGGCCTGTAAGTCTTTGTGTTTATCAAGTTCTTCAAAGGACTTTTTATGCACACAAATGTTTGAAAGCCGCTGATGTATACCAATCACCAGGAGTTGATTGCTTTTGTTTCTTCTTGGTTGTGGTCCCCAAGAAGGCCAGAGGAAGAAAAAGTCTAAAGTTAGAGTAGTTCAGGCAATAGAAACACACACACACACACACCCCTCTCACCATCACATTCCCACCAACAGCAAAATACCAAGGAAGAAAATCATCTTTAAGAAGGAGAAATGCTGTAAAAAATGCAGAGGTGTTTGTTGCTGTTTTGTTTTATTAGCTACCAAAGCTATCAATCCTCCATGATCTGTTGCCTTTTTTGGTTTTCCTTTCTTACAAAGGACTTCATATTCCTCTACTAAAAAAAAACAAAACTGTTTTTAATTTAAAAACTGGTGTCATAATATAATTAAAAATATAATAAAATATAATTTTAAGAATTGTGCATAACTCTTGCTCCATCACACTGGTCTGACAATTTAAAGATAGCAAAGATGCTTCTTTATAAATTTGCACACTTGACAATGATAATGAATTGTCAAGAAAGGTGACAATGACCACATGAAAGGAATAACAGAAACAAGTCGCTTCTACAAAATGAAACAAAAACAACCATACTTCTTCAAATAGAGACAAAGAATCATTCAACTTTTAAATACCAGCTCTCTAAACTGGTGGTATTATAGGTGAAAGGTCCTTTATTCAGATACCATCCCCCATCTATTAGGAGTCTTTAATCATTCAAGCGTTTGTTGTAGATTTTTATGTCATATTTTTGCTAGCATGGTACAGTGAAAACTATTCTACCAATAGCATTCTCTAACACAGACAAATCTAAAGATCATAACTGATTACCTATTAAATTCGGATAGATTACTTTATTGATCAGATACTCTTTCTGCGTTCTCACTAGCAACACTAAAGAAAACCTTTAGTTTGTTCTTTTATGTTTTGTTTGGATTGATATTTTTAGATCTTCCTAGAATATGCAAATGCTACCATGATAATTAAAGGCAGGCAACTGGCTCTGTTCTAGCCAATGGATGCAGGCAGAAGTCAGCTTGCAGCTTCTGGGGAAGACCCTACTTTTCTGATTAAAAAAAAAAAACACGAACATGTTTCCATGTGCTCTTGTCCTTTCGATCTCAACAGCAGATATGATGGAGCTGGGGTGTAACCATGGAGAAAAGTCAAGAGAACCAAGGGAGATGCAGCTCTGTCTTTGTTTTGTTGTTAAACTAATGTCATCAGTCACCTCCTTTTATACTTCTCACTATGTGGGAAAAAAATTAACCAATCTTTGCTTAAGCCACTGCTGGCCAATTATTCTGTTATCTTCAGTGGAAAGCATCACTTACTGGCATCCACCTTCCTTGTCCTCATCACATTTCCAAATTCCAATTCAACTATTCCCAACACTTGAACTATTCTTATAATTTGCTGAACTACCAAAGCATATTTGTAGCTTAGCTGTGGTTGTCATCATGTTTTCATATGTTATTTTACCACCATTTTGCCAATGGAAAATAAACTCCTTGAGGATGGAGGTCCTGTTTCATTCATCTTGGTTCCCCAGAGAGCTCAGCACTGGGACTAGCTATTATAAGCGTTCAATTAAATATTTACTAAATGAATTAATACTAACAGATAACTTCCTCTGTCACTTAGATAACAATAATCAAACTCATGGACCTCCTCATGTGAATGACCCATGTAGGTTCTATTTATAGCCATCCACACACTCAATTCTCAACATTAATTGATCATTTGCTATGTAGAAGGCAGTATTCTATGTACCAAGGAACAGAAATCCATTCAACACAGTTCTTGACTTTCAGATAAACTAATTTACAGGAAATAAAATTTTACATAGAAAATGAAAACATGTTCACTTAAGTTATGCCCTATGCCTATTTTAGATGTCAGTACTTGAAACAGTTACTTAAACTAGATATCCCTGCAATAGAAGTGGCATTCAAAATTTAAAATATCAACTTAGACAACATAAAAAAAATATAGCTACAGAAATTTTTTAAAAATTAGCTGGGCATGGTGGTACACACCTATAGTCCCAGCTACTTAGGAGGCTGAGACAGAAGGATAGCCAGAGCCCAAGAGTTAGAGGCTGCAGTGAGCCATGATTGTGCCACCGCACTCCAGCCTGGGTGACAAAGTGAGATCCTGACTCCAAAAAATCCAAAATATACTTGTAGAACTATAAACAGATTTTCATTTACAAGCAATTCCAAACTTGCACACAAATAAAATTCTAAAAGTACATTTTTATGTGAAACTTGGAATGCTTTTTCCAAACCATTTTGAGATTGTGGTTAGGTGTCTGATGAGCAGATGCCTGTTTAACCTTAATGTGGAAGGATCATGGATCAAGTATTCCCAGCATGGATACAAAGTCAGTAAAAAAGGAAGCTTAAAAAAAAATTAAAAAGAGATATCAACCCCATTCTACCCTACTTCTTATTTGAGTTTGGAGTTAGCTCAAAGCAAAAACTTCAAATAGATCAATGTGACCCTTATTAAGAGCCTTCTCTTCCCAGGATACTAAGTTTAAAGTGCCTTTATTCAAGTCTTAATCACTACTCACCTTCCTTACATCACAGAAGCCTCCTTCTACCAAAATCATTCCTTTCCCACCCCAATATCCCAAGCAACACTCTCTTGACCTCAGATGTAAGGAAGCAGGCAATGTGTCCAAACTGATTTGCAAGAAGGGCTTCCAGCAGCATATACCTTGCTGTCCAGGTTGGAGTGCAGTGTCACATTCACGGCCACTGCAGCCTTGACCTACGTATGGCTCAGGCGATCCTTCCACCTAAGTCTTCAAAGCAGCTGGAATCACAGGTGTGGCCCCCCCACCTGACTAATTTTTGGATTGATTTGTTGTAGAGATGAGGTCTCACCAAGCAGCCCAGCCTAGTCTCCAACCCCTCGGCTCAGGCAAATCTCTTGCCTCTGCCTCCCAAAGTGCTGTGATTACAGGTGTGAGTCACCACACCCGGCCCCAGTGACTCTTCTAAATATTCATTTTGTTTATTTTTTGAAGCATCTACTATGCTGCAAAATGTTTCTTTCTTCCCCTTCCCTACAACAGATTCCACAGTAGATACAGCAAGGATTTTAATAAGGAAGAGAGGCGAACAGGGCAACCAACTAGATTTATTACAGGTCATTTGAAATTTGTCAACCATCTGTATTTACAGGGCTGAAGACTTCAATTAAAACAAAACTGTGATTACAAGGAATTGAATTTTTTAATTAATTAATGTTTATTTTAAAGATGTGGGGCTAGGTATACAAATGTTCATTATGCATGTGCCCGTGTTGATGAAGTTTGCCCCCGCTCCCCTGGCAGATTCCCACTACTGCCAATCCCATCCCTGGAATTGAATTTAATTGTTCTTTTATACTGCAAACCCTAGCAAAACCTGTATGTGTGCGCGCGCGCGCGCGCGCGCGTGTGTGTGTGTGTGTGTGTGTATTTTTCATTGAGCAAAGCTGATCTTTAGGAATCTTCAAAGATAGAACAGGAATAAATTATTTTCAATATTTTTTAAAACTAAGTCATACATTCATTCCTTGATAAGGCTTAAAAGGGTAATTAAAGTAATACTTTTTTTTTTTTTTTTGCTGTTAACTAGTATTATAATGACTGTTTTTACTACACAGGATAACTCAGGCTGACCAAGAGTCCCACTGATGTCTGTGACAAATGTCTGTCACTAACTCATAAAGAATGACAAGACCTAAATATACTTTAATAAATGCTATTTTCAAGATTAAAATATTTCAAAGTGAGTTTAGAGGAACATAATAATTTGAATCTTTAGTAATAAAAAGTTTGAAAACCATTATCATAGATTTTGTTACAATATGAATAAATTGCAGAAATACATTCCAGAAAAGTTTACATAAATATTAGTCATCAACTAAGGAGGCAGTATGTATTTAAAAAATTAAAATGTGATCCAAAATGGAGCTCACAAAATATCACTTCATTTTGCCTGCTGAAAACTGTATTATTTTAAAGTTATTTACCTTCTCTCATGAAAGTTGGCATTTTTTAATAAAGGTTGTCCCCAGGAATTGAAGATAACATTATACCTGACATATAATTCATAGTCTTTTTTTTTAAGCTTACTCATTTCATTAAAAGAAATCTTTTTAAAAAAACTAACTTTATGCTAGAGATGGTGTACAGGTGGTAAGTCTATAAAGAGAAACACAAAAATCATTTTTACAAAAGTCTAATCTTGATGACCACTGGCAGGAGGGAGGAATACACACTTCCAGGTGGTCGTTTCCAGTATGGTAATCACATCTAATAATATCTGTCTTACCCTGGGTAGGTGTCACGGGTTGAACTGTGCCCTCCCAAAAAAAGATATGTTGAAATCTTAACCCCTCAGAATGTGGAAAGAGAGATTTTGCAGATGTATTAAGTAGAGGTTATTAAGGTGGGTCCTAATCCAACATGGCCAATGTACTTACACAAAGAAGAAAGACATAGGTGTGCACAGAGAGAGAGAGAGAGAGAGAGAGAGAGAGACAGAAAGAGAGAAAGAGAGACACACAGAGAGAGACTTGTAAAGATCAAGGCAGGGCCTGACGCATCGACAAGCCAAGAAATGCCGAAGATTGCCAGTAAGCCTCCAGAAGCTAAGAGAGAGGCAAGGAACAGTGTCTCCCTCATAGCCTTCAGAAGGAAACAACCCTGCCAACACCTTGATCTTGGACCCTAGCCTCTAGAATGATGAGACAATAAAGTCATGTTTTCAAAGCCATCCAGTCTGTAGTACTTTGTCACAACAGCCCTAAGAAACAAATATCGTAGGGTAATTATTTTTATAATTACTTTTAAACTGTATATGTGAGTTGTGTGGACTTTCTGAATATATGTTTTAATTAGCAATAAAAAGCAAAAAGAAAAACCGCTTCTTTGGCAGGGTAAGAGAAAGCCATGAAACTTTGTATAAGAATCAAAATGAATGCATTATGCTAGGTCTCTGGGTTGGAAAATTAATCAAGTCACAGAGCTTGAGGGTAATGGAAGCAACTGAAGGCAGCAACAACAAAACTGTGAGGACAAACATTTTGCCTTTTCTCAAAAATTGAGAATTTGCAGACATGAATTTAACCTGTCCCTAACCTAGGACAAATTAAAAGATCAAGTTCAGCTGCTTTACCATTAATAAGTTTTGATTCTTATTTTGCTTTTTTCCTCTATGTTTTGAAATGTCCTTTATAGGATTATAAACTCATTTTTATTAATGTCCAGATATCCCAATGTATTTTAATATTTTAGTCCTTACTATTACAAATGCTCTTAACAGTTTTAATTGTATTTCCTTATTCAACCTCTTTGTTAATGTTTCTTTGCTCTTCTCAATTAGCCTCTTTATATTGTATTCAGTTATTAATTTATATTGTTTTCAGTTATTAATAACATAGGTTTTTCTCCCACTTGTTTAATTAGAAGAGGCAATCCTCCCTAGCATTATTTTCCAAGTTATAGTAGAACTAAAAACTAATGTTAATGCTCCTTTAAAAAAAAAAAAGATGTTTCTGTAGTAACTATTTAGTTATCTACTCATCTATTAATTCCACTATTTTTCATCACCAAACCAGAATTTTTACAGTCTACAAGGCTGGTATTAGTCTTATTTTACAGATAAGAAAGCTGATTCAGAAGTGGTTCAGTAGATATTTGAATCCAGCACCCATAGTTCTTCTATCATAAAAACTGGGTTTTAGTCTTATATGAAAAGTGCCATCTAAACCTACAAGTTTAATCTAATGAAATCATCACCAAGTGCTACCCATGTACAAGGTAGGAAGAGGACTTGTTTCAGACCTTTTGTTAATAAAAGTACAATTTTTTGTGTCACAGCATAGGCAATATTTCTTCATAAAAACTTTGGGACATTATTGGTACATTTTTTTTTCTAACAAAAGACTTGTGGTAATCAGCCCAAGATGGCTCCCAATTATCTCCCACTCCTGGTATTTCACACCTGTGTGTACTCCCCACCCACACTACACAGGGATGGTCTCCGTGACCAATAGAACATGGTATGAGACCCCCTCCTCAAAATTAAGTACTAAAAGATTATAGCTTCCATCTGAGGTGCTCTCATTCTCTCTCTCTCTCATCACTCACTCTAATGTGAGTCAACTGCCATTATGACGACACTCAGGCAGCCTTTGAAGAGGCTTAGGAGGTGAGGAACTGAGACTACCACAAAAAAACTGAGGTCTGTCAACAACCATGTGAGTTAAGCCATTTTATAAGCAGAGGATGCTCCAGCCTCAGCATTTGATTCCAACCTCACGAGAGACCCTGAGCCAGAGCCACCCAGATAAGCACTCCAAGATTCCTGCCCCTCAGAAATTGTGTTAGATAATAAATATTATTGCACAAGCACAGTAGTTATGAAAATTAACATGATTTAAATTAGGAAACGTACCACTACTAAACGATGTCATCAATAATTGTATTTCAAGTTAAAACTGATAATTCACTAATATAATATAAATTTGTATACAAGACGCCAACCCAGATCACTTTCAGAATTTTAATACCAACAGTTCAAATCAAAATGTTTTATATACATTTATATCATGTGCCAGCTATATTAAGAACTTTTAAATAAGTTTTATGTTGTTTTTAACTGACACACAATTGTGCATCTATGTAAGGTATAGTGTGATAAATATACATATTATGGTCAAATAGGGTAATTAGCATACCTATCACCTCAAAGACTTGATTTATTTGTGGTAAGAACATTCAAGCTCTTCTTCTAGCTATTTTGACATATACATTACTGTTGGCTATAGTCACCCTACTATGCAATACAACACAAAACCTCATTCCTTTTATCTACCTGTAACTTTATACCCACCAACCAACCTCACTGCATGCCCTCCTTCCTCTTAGTCTCCCCAGCCTCTGGTAACCACTCTTCTACTCTCTTCTCCTATGAGATCAACTTTTTTTTTTCAATTCCATATATTTGTCCTTCTGTGCCTGGATTATTTCATATGTCCTCTAGACTTACCCATGTTGTCACAAGCAACGGGGTTTCGATCTTTTTTATGCGGAATAGTATTACATTGTGGATACATACCAGGTTGATTCCATATCAAGGCCATTGCAAATAGTGCTACAATAAACATGGGAGTGCAGATCTCTTCAACATACTGACTTCATTTACTCCAAATATATACGCAGTATTGGGATTGTTAATCACGTAGCAGTACTATTTTTAATTTTTTTGAGGACCTGAATGATCTATCACAGAAACAAAGAACTGAGTACCACATGTTCTCACTCATAAGCAGACCCTGAACATTTACCACAATACTGTAAGAAAGGGATTGGCAGTAGCGGGACACTGCAGGGGGCAGAGGAACATAACATCAAGAAGGGTACCTGATCTCAAACCAGGCGAAGTGGGGACCAAAGGGAGGCCCAAACTTTACCTATATGATGACCACGTGTATACCTAATCCTGAATTGCACCCCACATATTTAAAATTTTTTTAAAATATTTTTAAATTTAAAAAAGTTATTCCTCATTGTCTTCTGGTTGAACAGGCTGAGGAGGAGGAAGAGAAGGGTCGTTTTGGTCTTGCTGTCTTGGGGTGGCAGAAGCAGAAGAAAATCCATGTACAAAGGGGACCCCGAAATATAGAATTATTCTTTGCAGAATGTGCCCCTTGCAGTACAGGTTTCCCCTGCTAGGTAAGTCTTGTTAGATTCCTTCAACGCATTTGCCCATTTCATGATGGGTGATTTACAAGCACACTTACCCACACCACGCTGAGTGTTCAGCAGTTTTTGACCAAAATGGCAGGAACCCCATGCCCCACTCTCCTTATTCACCCAATCTCCCCCCAGTAGCTATTTTTTGGTTTCCCTGGAGGATAAAAGTCCTCAAAGGGAAATGTTTCGCCAATGTGGAAAAGGTGAAACAAAAAACAGCAGAAGCACTAAAAGGCATCAAAATCGATGAGTTCAAAAACTATTTTAAGCAGTGGAAAAAGTGTCTCATCAGGTGTACAGCCTCAAATAGAGAGTATTTTGAAGGTGGCTGAAGTTTAAACATGTAAGAATAAATCGACAATTTTTTATAAATAAATTCCAGGGGTTTTTTGGATCCCCCTCATATGTGTGGACCCACTCAGTTCAAATCCATGTTGTTTAAGGGTCAGCTGTATATTCTAGATATTAACCCTCTGTCAGATGCATAGTTCACAAATATCTTCTCCCATACTGTAGGCTGTATCTTCACTTCATTGATTCTTTCTTTTGCTGTGTAGAAGTTTTTTAGTTTGATATAATCCCATGCGTCTATTTTTTTATTTTAAAAATGTGGGGTACAATTCAGGGTTAGGTATACAAATTTTCATTATGCAGGTAACTTTGTTGATGATGTGTGTCCCCATCCCCACAGCAGTTTCCCACTACTGCCAATCCTGCTCCCCCCGCCCCCCAGTAGTTTCCCACTACTGTCAATCCCTTTCTTACAGTATTGTGATAATTGTTCAAGGTCTACTTATGAGGGAGATCATGTGATATTCAGTTCTTTGTTTCTGTGATAGATCCTTCAGTATTACAGACTCCAAGTCTATCCAAGTTCATAATTTTGTCCTTCTTTACGGCTGTGTAATATTCCATCATGTATATATTCATAATTTTGTCCTTCTTTATGGCTGTGTGATATTCTATCGTGTACCATGTAAAACTTTAAACTATAAGAACCTTAGAAAATGAGACACCCTTATGGAAATTGGGAACTGGCAACCAATTCCTGATCAAAACCTCAAGTGCCCATGCCATAAGAGATAAGTTAGACAAGTGTGATCTCATCAAACTGAAAAGCTTCTGCAAAGTCAAAGAAACCATCAAGAGAGCAGACCGGGGAAAGAATATTTGCCAACTGTATATCTAACAAAGGTCTACCAACTAGGATCTACAAGGAACGCAAATGTGCTGAAAAGAAAAAAACAAACAGCCCCATTACAAAGTGGGAAAAAGATATGAATAGAAGCTTCTCAAAAGGAGACTTATGAGGAGCCAACAGATACATGGAAAAGTTCTCAGCCTCACTAGTCATTAAAGAAATGTGAATTAAAACCACACTGAGATACCACCTAACTCCAGTCAGGATGACCATCATCAATAACTCAAAAAACAACAGATGCTAGAGAGGATGCAGGGAAAATGGAACACTTCTACACTGTTGGTGGGAGTATAAACGTAGAACCTCTGTGGAAAATATTTTGGCAATTCCTAAAAGATTTAAAAATCAACCTTCCATATGACCCCGCAATTCCCCTTCTGGGAATATAGCTGGAGGAACTCAAGTCACGCTATGAAATAGATACTTGCACATGTATGTTTATTGCAGCAGTATTCACAATAGCAAAAACAAGGAGCCAACCATGTTACTCATCAAAACTGGACTGGATTTAAAAAATGTGATACATACACACCATGTGTCTATTATTGCTTTTGTTGCTTGTGCTTTTGAAGTTTTTTTATTCCAAAACTTGCGAAGACCAATGTCATGAAGTGTTTCCTCTGTGTTTTCTTCTAGTAGTTTAATGCTTTTGAGTCTTGCATTTAAGTATTTTGAGTTGATATTTGTAAGTGGTGAGAGACAGGGACCTAGTTTCATTCCTCTACATGTGGATATACAGTTTTCATGGCACCATTTATTAAAGAGATGGTCCTTTCCCCATTGTGTGTTTTTGACACCTTTGTTTTAAAAGATCAGTTTTCTATAAATATGTGGGTTTATTTCTGAATTCTCTATTCTGTTCTATTGGTTTATGTGTGTTTTTATGCCACCACTACCATGCTGTTTCGTTTCTATTGCTTTGTAGTATGCTTTAAAGTTAGATAGTGTGCGTTGCCTCCAATTTTGTTCTTTTTGCTCAAGATTGCTTTAGCTATTCAGTATCTTTTGTGGTTTCATACATATTTTAGATTTTTTTGTATTTCTTTCAAAAATGTCATTGGCATTTTGATAAGAATTACACTGAATTAACAATATTAATTCTTTGGTCCATAGACACAGCATATCTTTTCATTTATTAGTGTCCTCTTAAGTATTTTTTTTTTTTTGTATAGCTACTATAAACGTAATTTTCTTCATTTCTTTCTCAGTTCACTATTGGTGTATAGAAATGCTATTGATTTTTGTATATTAATTTGTATCCTGCAACTTTACTGAATTTGCTTCTTAGTTCTAAAAATTTTTTGATGGCTTGTGTAGGGTTTTCTATACATAAGATCATACCATCTGCAGACTTTCTCCTTTCTAATTTGGATGCCCCTTATTTCTCTCTCTCCCCTAATTGCTCTGGCTGGGTCTTCTAGTACTATGTTAAATAGAAATACAGTGAGCATCCTTGCCGTTTTTCAAATTTTAGGAAAAACTATTTCTGCTTTTACCTATTCAGTATTATGCTAGCTGTGGGTGTGACATTTCTGGCCTTAATTTTGTTAAGGCATGTTCCTTCTATACCTACACTTTAAGAGTTTTTATGATGAAGGGACACTGAATTTTGTCAAATGCTTTTTCTGCATCTATTAAGATGATCAAATGATTTTAGTTCTTCATTCTGATAATGTGACATATCACATTTACGGGTTTACATATGTTGGATCATCCTTGCATCCCTATGATGAATCCTACTTGATTGCTGTGAATGATCATTGTAATGTGCCATTAAATTCAATTTTCTAGTATGTTCTCAAGGAATTTTGCATGTATGTTCATCACGGATACTGGCCTGTAGTTTTCTCTTTTTGTTGTGTCTTTGTCTTCTTTTGGTATCAGAGTAATGTTGGCCTCATAGAATGAATTTGGAAGAATTCAATCCACTCACTCACTTCTTTGGAAGAGTTTGAGAAGAATTCTTCTTTAAATGTTTGGCAGAATTCATCAGATCCTGGGCTTTTCTTTCATGAGAGACTTTTGTGGTTTTTGGGGGGGGGTTTTTTGTTTGTTTTTTGAGTTGGAGTCTCACTCTGTCACCCAGACTGGAGTGCAGTGGCCGCTCCCGGCCACCACAGCCTCGACCTGCTGGGCTCCGGCAATCCTTCCACCCCAGCCTTCCAAGTAGCCGGAATTACAGGCATGCACTACCACGCCTGGCTGATTTTTTTGATTTATTGTAGAGATGAGGTCTCGCTGCCCAGGCGGGTCTCGAACCCGCGGGCTCAGGCAATCCACTCACCTCAGCCTCCCAAAGGCGCAGGATTACAGGCTGAGCCACTGAGCCCGGCCATGAGAGACTTTTAATTACTGATTAAATCTTGTTGCTTCTTAGTGGTCTGTTCAGGTTTTCTGATTCCTCATAATTCAATACTTGGTTTGTTAGATTTTTCAAAATTGCCATTTCTTTATTCTTCTCTAAGTATACCTTTTAAGATATACAAATTTTCTCCGGCAGAATACATAGGCTACCTAATTTATAACAGATGTATCTACTAAATCTTCAGAATGTCCTCTACTCATATGGAATTTTAAATGTCTTCATTGATATATTTCATTCTCTATTTACAGCACATTGCATGTATATGTGAAACAATTTAATTTTTTATCTTAACGCAATAGTCATAATGATGAAGGGGGAATCTGGAGCCCAGGAGACTTAGGCTGGGATCCTGGTTATAAAATTTGCTAGCATATAACCTTAGGACATTTACTTAACCTCTCTGTTCCACAGGATACTAAATGTGACCACAATAACACCTATCTAGAGGGTTGGATAAGAAATGAAGACTGCATAAAACATACTAATTACAGAGCCCAACATATAGAAAACACTAAATCAATTAATGTTAATTATTTCTGTGTAGTAAAAAGTGGAACAAAAGAGCAAAGGAAACTTTTCCAGTTGGGGACAATATTGTATTGACTATTATCAGTCATTTTGTCTTTATTCTGATCACTATTTTTGTAAATGTGATCACTTTGGATGTTGCATTTTAGTAAAGACCAAATAATTATTCTTGAATATGATTTTAAGGTATATCAAGGAAGAACAGACAGTAAACTGAATCTCCCATTAATTAATGGAATCTTAAACCTCCCAAGGTAGACTGACTTGGCCTCAGTCTATTTTTCTTTATCCTATAATAATAACAAATGTCCTAATGCTGAGGATCAGAGTTATTCATTCCATGCAATTAACATATTACTTGGTACTTAGAGAGGACTTTAGAATCTATAAAGCATTTTCCCATATATTATTTTATTAAATCATCTACTAAATTCTAGTTGAATACTGAATGTTAATTTAAAATTTAAAATTAATTTAAACATTAAGTGGGAGCCCAATAGTGTCTAACTTCAAAGTCGATTGTCTCTTGCATCATTCTTCCAGAGGAAGAGAGGGACAAACTACCTGGAAGTTGTGGACCACTAAGTCAGTAAGTATGTGCAAGGACTGCAATCTGCCTCCTTAGCATCAACTATACAGGTCACACCCACTCCATCCCCCACCCCTTTACAGCCAGCACTTTGTTGAGGTAAAAGGACAACCTCTCTTTGAGAAAGTGGGAGGGGGGTGGGGATGGCAGTTGAGGGAAACTGCTAAGGGAGAGAGGGGCATACCTTATCAACAAGGGTACCTGCATGATCAATGTTTGTATACCTAACCCTGAATTGTACCCCACATCTTTATAATAAATAAATAATTTTATTTTTAAGTTTTAAAAAAAATAGAAAGAAAGAAAGAAAATGTGGGAGACTACTCGGAAGGCTGAGGCGGAAGGATCACCTGAGCCCAGCAGGTCGAGGCAGCCTGGGTGACAGAATGAAACTCCAACTCAAAAGAAAAGAAAAGAAAAAGCGGGAGAACCCAGTCTCAAAGTTTCTCTCTTCTTTTTCATCCCCATGAATTGTTTTGTCACAGCCTAGTCCATTATCTTTTTTACCAGCTTATTATTTTAATTTGATGTCCTTATCTGCTGCCTTCTTTCCACTTGGCAAAGCGCTTCTTATCAAATGTTACTCTGTATTTAAAATCTGAAAGATAGCTAATATGGGGCCCATTACAGCCAACACAGGGAAAAAAAACCAAAAACCTATTTTGTGATTATTTGTTCAGAATTGCTTGTATTTTTAAAGCAAACAAATTCTGTAGTCTCAGAAAGTATAGTTTGTTTTGTTTTGGTCCCTTCCCCCCAAGTCTCCAGCCCTGCCCAGCCCTACAGACAGTATAGTTTTTATCATTAAATTCTAGCTAGACTTCCTTCAGGGCTGTCAGCTATCACCGCTATGAGAAAAGCCTCTAGATGCTAACCATTTAAACAATAAATGCCTTTAAGACAGAAAGAAGATAAAGGGATCTTGAATTAGAAGGGAGTATGCACTGCACTTTAGAATTATGGTCAGAAGGCTGACTTGGGAGGATCACTTGGGCCCAGAGCCCAAGGCCAGCCTGAGCACCATAGTGAGGCCCTGTCTCTGAAAAACTAAATAAATAAATAAGGAGGGAGGAGAGGGAGAAAAGAGGAAGGAAGGGTGACAGGTGGGCAGGTGGACAGGTGGGCGGGCAGGCAGGTGGGTGGGCAGGTAGGCAGCAGGCAGGCAGGCAAGCTGCAAAAAAATTGTGATGTAAACTCCAAAATGTTAGCATTTTTCAAGATTTCGTAGTGTTAGTGACCTATGTCTTGTTAAATTTGCATTTAAAACACTGCCATTTATAAAAACGATCTCTTCATATTAAGATGATATTTTTAAACATTTATTAATGGTGTATTGAATGGTTTGTCTAGTTCTACCTTCATGCTGATATTATTACTTGCAGTTTGAAATAAATCAGTAGCAGTTAATAGTTTCAAAACTCATTTTTTAACAAATAAAAAAAAAATCCAGTCTTACATTTTTCAATTTCCACCAATATTAACAATCAACTATTCTTTGGCATCCTCTTCTACAGGTAAGAGGAAATTCTCCAAAATATCTCCCCACCCTCATGTCCTCTCCTTCCCTATAATTCAGTAAGTCTCTAAACTCACAGAGACACAGTTCCTTACGAACATCAAGTAGCAAAACATTATTGTACTAAAATATGTGTTAATCCAATTTCCTTTTTTCTTTCTTTCTCTTATTTATTTATTTATTTATTTATTTATTTATTTACTACAAAGATGTGGGGTACAATTCAGGGTTAGGTATACAAACATTGATTATGTAGGTACCCTTGGTGATGAGGTGTGCCCTCCCTCCCCTCAACTGCCAATCCCACCCCTCCCCTCAACAGTTTCCCACTACTGCCAATCTCCTTTTTTCCTAATTACTTATTTTCCTCCATAACTGCAAACAAACATTATTTAAGGGGTTTTATATTTGTGTTTAAGTATTTACTTAGGAGGATTTTAACTTGTGTTATACTTAGGTAAGCATATCATGTGCTTTTCTCTATTTGAACTTCTGAGCCATTCTCTTGACTCTTATCTTTTCCTTATCACTAAAATGTAGCTTTCTATAAGGCCATGACTGATTAGGAGAGTTCTTAATTCCCAAAAGACTTAGTTCCTCATCTATAAAACAGGGATATGAGGCTGCGAGCAGTGGCACACGCCTATAATCTCAGCACTTTGGGTGGCTAAGGTGAAAGAATTGCCTGAGTCAACAGGTTTGAGACCAGCCTGGGCAACTTGATGAGACCTCATCTCTAAAATAAATCACCAAAACTAGCAGGGCATAGTGGTGTGCATCTATAGATTCAGTTACTTGGAAGGCTGAGGCGGAAGGCTCTCCTGAGTCCAGCAAGTTGAGGCTGTGGTGGCTGTGAGCTTGCCACTTGACTCTGGCCTGGGCAACAGAGTGAGACTCTGACTAAAAAAAGTAAAATAATATAAAATAAAACAGGGATGTGTCTTCCTCAGAGGGTTACTGTGGGAAATAAGATAATGTAATGCTTAACATGGTGATGAGATAGAGTTCAAGGAATGTTGCATTCACGATGACAGTGATGATGAGGATGATGACGATAATAAAGAAGATGGAGGATGTGTTCTTGTAGGATATCACACGGTACACACACTATCAGTGACCAAGAAGCAGCCTCCATTGGAGTTATGGTGCAATTTATCACAACATGCTATGCAGATTAACTGTGAAAGAGAGCAGAACCAATATAAGGCTGCAGCGCTACATATCTATGAACTCACATTCTTCAGAGAACTGTTATTAGGTTTCAAATTACTGGTCAAATATCACTTTGAGGTTTAAAGATTTGGTTCTGTAATGGAAATAGTTGCAAAATATTTTCAAGTTTAAAAATGTTTATTTCAAAAACTGCCATGAAATTACCATTTATGTGGGGAATTAAGCAACACAAACATTTCTCTAAATACTTCCAGAGGTTGGTGAACATGTGTAAACACATATGCTGGGGAAAACAAAACAAATCCAGACACGAAACACTGCTATCAGGGTTCTCAAGATTAAATGAAGCTATCTTGATGCACGTTTTCTTTCATCTGCTACTGTTTCTTAAATGATCACTATTAGGTTTTACATAAGTTCCTTGCTTTTTGCTAACTCCACCTTAAACATATAGATATTATGAATAAAATGTATGGAGAGGAAATTATTTCATTCTATAGGAAAAGACCCAACAATGTTTAAAAACCCAAATAAATGTATGACTACATTTGGTTAACTGATGGGGTAATGAGAAAAACCATTTTTATTATTTCTAAATTAATGAAAGCTGTAATAGTACATAGAATAACTTATCCCTTCCCTTCTAAAAAATGGTCTATAATTTGACATCCCACCACAGTATTCTTGGTGATTTGTCTGAGAAGCTCTCTTGGCCAACTACCTTTAAGGCACAAGAAGAGATATGCCTCTTTAGTTTCCATTTGTATTTGGACTGACTCTCTTTATATTGAAGTCTGATTGTTCTTTTACTCTCCTCCTGTTCCAAGAAATATTCAAGGATATAAGCATATAATAAGACATGACTTCTCCACGGCTACTGTAATAAATATTCTTTCTTGCTTTTCTCCCTAACTCATTACATGAGTTTGGTAATGACTGTAAAGAATATTTAAGTCAATGCAAAAAAAACCCAAAACTACATAAATAAAAAGAAATTATAAAAGAAAGCCCTCTTGGATGATCTCCTTTTAAGGTTCTTCCATAAGTGCGATCAGTATCTTATAACCAATATATTCCCCTTCCCTTACCAAATCTCCCTGACACATACTTGGAAGGATGGAAAGAGGTACCGATTCTCCCTAATTCAATGATTAATTTACTCATTACTCATAAAAATGCAAACAGAAACTCATATAATACACTATGCATGGTATGTCTCTTATGCAGTGTTTACAGAATGTTTATGCAGATGGCATAAGCTACCTCTCTTCAGTCAGCATATCCCCTCTTTACAGAGTACAGTTGGGCATAGAAAGAACATAGATATTATCACTACCACTGAATACTTACTACTTGATAAATTCAGCAAACAAGGTTTTCTCCTCAATAAACCTGAAAATACTCAGGAATTTAGACACAAAGTAGTGATGCTGTTATTGAGGAAATGAAGCGTGCCAGGACTCCTGAAAGCAGCACTACGTGCACATTCATGGGGCTTACACTGAATGGTTCATCTTTTACTATCACAGCCATAACTAAATCTGTGTCTACAGAATCTTGTACACAATTCATGCAAGCTGCAGAAGACTGCATGAAAGAAAAGAAGTTTAAAAATGGCCAAATGACAATAAAATCAAAGTATAGGAAATATTTACTAGTGTAAATCTAAACACAGTTTTCTGAAAGGTAGCTTATTTCAATTATCTAACTTTAATATTACTAGACTCGAGGGCATTACGTATCTTTGGAATTTTTACTTGAACTATAGTTAAAGCATGAACACATGTGTATACACTTACCATCCACAAACATATTCAATACACGACAGCCCCTAGAAAAAAATCAGCCCAGATCTAGGATGAAAGGTTTTGTGATTTCTGGGGCATTAGAAGCAAAGGAAAGGTTTAGAACAAAAATAAGCTGGGCGTGGTGGCTCACACCTGTTATCCCAGCACTTTGGGAGGCCGAGGCAAGAGAACTGCCTGAGCCGGGGGTTCAAGACCAGCCTGGGCAACTTGGCGAAACCTCATCTCTACAATAAATCAAAAACTTAGCTGGGTGTGGTTCCAGCTACTTGGAATCCTGAGATGCAAATATCACCTAAGCCCAGCAGGTCTAGGCTGCAGTGGACGTGAACATGCTACTATGCTCCAACCTGGGCAACAGAGTAAGACTCCTGCTCAAAAAATAAACACTGAGGCAGAAGTAAAAGAATTCAAAAGTTAGTCAAAATAAGTAAATACTGTTTCTAAAAACCAGGAAGTCAAAAGAAAGATTAGAAAGGACAAACTTCAGTGGTCGAGGCAGACAATAATCGTATGTCATAGTTTGGCAGAGCAAGATAAGGATATCCCCATCAACACTCTGGCGTGAACCTGTTTTGGAGTTAGTTCATTTTCTAGAGTTTAGTGTGTTTTCTTGCCCATATACTTATTTACTTGCCCACTTACTCATTTAAAGTATAATATACAGAGCATATACTATGTACTAAGCACTGTATGATTCAGTTTTGGGTCCCATTGGGTTTGAGGTGCCCATTGGATAATGGCCAAGGACCCAGTTGTGCCTATCGGTTTAGAGACTTAGAGAGAGATCTTGGTTCAAAAGCTAGAGTTTCTGCATTTACACTACAAAATGTCCTGACCTATAAAACTCAGAGAAAATGAGAACTTCTGTAAACCCATAGTGCTCATCATGATTTTATCATGAAATTCAGGATTAAGAAGGGCACAGTCCCCAAACTGAGACATAGCAGTCAGCCCAGAAGATGAGGACTGACTGAAAATTTTCAGCTTTCAAAAAGTTTTTAAAAGAAGAGGCGAATGCAAAACACAACTCTGGATTAGAAAATACTTATAATAAGCCACACTGAAAAGATATTCAAGATGAGTTACAAATTAACAAATCTGAATGTTTAGAAAATTAAGATAATATGTTAAAGAGCTTATCACTGTGACACATAGTTACTGTGAAATAAACAGTAATTATTAAAATATTCTTAAAACTGTAAAACACATGTATTTGCACAAATCTTCCAGGTAGCAGGGCATACATAGTACAGAGATGGTGCATGTTTTTCAGAAAAAAAGATCTATGTTATCTTCTCACATAGATACTAGACGCAGAAGACCAATTTCATTAGGAGTTTGGAAACCACAGTGAACCTCGACTAAAACGATCATCATGGTAGCACACCACTTGAAACAGTCATTCATGGTTATATTTGTTTCTGGAACTCAGTGCTCTCACTGGGAAAACAGAAAGCTTTCTTTTGTCCATTATACTGAGTTTTCATTATTAACACTGAATAGTATTTATAACAGTGTTATAGGGTAGAGCTCTGTTTGTATTTGCAGGGTATATATAAGGGAGCATATTTTGGATGTGTGTTTGGATATATTTAGATGTACATAAACACATTGAATGCCATTTTCATTTCAGAAAACTGGATGTGTTTCTTACCCGTACATTAATAAACTAGCAGTTAAATTTTATTCAAGACATGCATGTATTCAAGACATATGTCAATATGCCTGAATAAGGCTAATATGCATTGAAGACAAAATTTAGTGTCTACAGATTATAAACTTTGGAGAAAGTACACTATGTCCAGAGTAAAGAAAGAAAGGAATAAGTATATTTGAACTACTGATTCACTCTCTCCCTGGAGTTATTAATGATTTCATTTCTTTTAATATATTAAGTTCAAGCAAGTTTATCAAGATTTAGCCCACTACTGGTTTATATGAAAGTAACAATGTTCACTACTATTAATCAATTATGGTGAAGAGCTAAATTAATTGTGGTTATTGTATCTATCCTTACATGAGATTTTCTGTGCAAAGATTTTTGTTCCAGGTACTATGTATACAAGGTCATATGATGGCTTAACTGTGCCACCAGAGGAGAAATCCCTAGAAAAATGTCAGCTCTCTTTGTAACTTGTTCTATTTTAAGTGATTGAATTTTTCAATTTTGGTCTAATCAACTTAAATTATTATAGGTACAACTTTGTGAAATATGGGATTAACAGAATTCAAACTTATGGAATTATAATTGACTATAAAATGGGTTTAATATTATCCTAACTGGAAATAGTTCATTGTTTCAGAATTCATCTATTTAGTGGTATCATTTGGAGGTTAAAAGAAAACTATCAATGATATATTTGGTTGCAATTTATTTTCTTGATTCCTTACTTAATAGACAGTCGCAACACATCTTAAACCTAAAACTAGTCTCTGTAGAGCTACATGGGTATTATCTTCAGGGAATCCACAACAGATCACGTAAATAATTCACCTTTGAAACTCAGAATACACTAGGAATGCATTAGTAAAAAAATTCGTATTACAAAATGTTTACTTTCCTCTATTAATTTCTTTTTTTAGATCTGAGATCATGGAGTATCTTATGGGTGGCTGCATGTTTTTGACAGATGTGAGGAATTCCTGGGATGAAATGCAAATATGAAATAGGCAGAATTAGAACTGGAAGTGATTCATTCCTTCATTCACTAACTCTGTTCCAGGAATGTTTCTCAGCACTAGGAATGCAAAATGGAGACTAATTTGTTCCCTTCTAAAAAGGCCACAATGTAGCGCGCGCCTGTAATTCCGGCTACTTGGAAGGCTGAGGCAGAAGGATCGCTGGAGCCCAGCAGGTCGAGGCTGCGGTGGCCGGGAGTGGCCACTGCACTCCAGTCTGGGTGACAGAATGAGACTCCAACTCAAAATAAAATAAAATAAAATAAAAAGGCCACAATGTATATAAAAAGACAAGTACAGAAGAAAGCTTTATTTCTCCGTCTTCCATCATTTTGTTTAATGGTATTCTATACTGGTTATAGATATTCTGAGTTTTAACTACAGATTCTGATGGTGAACTATGATTTTCTTCTCAACAGATAGAAAATTTCTATATTACATTGTCAGGTCTTCATAAGCATCTTACAGTTTGATATCTTAGCATGATCTCCAGACATGTATGATAGAAATCTGTGATAGAAACTCCACTGCAGATAAAGATTGTGGAATTATCCAACAGAGAATATTTTGATCTGTGTGGTCTCATGACTTATTAGACCGTGCTTTGAGAATTAATTTACATTAAACTATATGAATATATATTGCTATATGCTACTGAGATAAATATTGGACTAGAAACTAGAAAGGAGAAGAACAAAATGCCATATAACTGAGACTTGACTATAGGAAGTACCTAAACTTATAATTGGATCTGAGTTGTTCAGATAAGCCACAGGTTATTTTAACCAAGCCCTTTAAGTGAGCTACATCAACAAATTATGATATATACCAAAGTGGAATTCTTTGCAAGAAGTAGAAATATATTATGACCCTAAGAGAACCCATGCCATCATAACTCGCAAAATATACATCTAGTCACAACTGGATAGATTATATAAGCCCTGCAGGAAACAGAAACAGACTGACTATAGCTTTCTAAGCAAGATCATAATATCCTCATTATAATTTCCAATAAAATATCTTAGCACTCTGCTAGGGGTATTCAAACTTTTGCTTGACCTATTTATGCTGCAGTTGCTTTATAGACAGTCACAATGAAATCAGAAAATAAGGAATATTTCACTATAACTTGGGAGTTCAGAAAGGCTCAATACATACAGGTCCATGAGAGATATCAAAAGGCAATCTATAAGAGGAGAGCTATAGCACCAGCAGGCCCCATGGGGGGATGAGAAGTGGATAGACCATAGGACAGGAGAAGTCACACTCAATCAGGGCCTACTAAAAGTCTTTGTGACCACGTATAAAACAGATAGATGCTGCTGGCAAATGAATAACAGCAAAATACAGCTAGATGTCTGTCCTTGAACTACGACCTGGTAAATGAAAATAACTGCATACAGCGGGGAGGGTTGAGAGTGGGCAGGAAGGGGCCAGATCTTCCGATGTCTAATGTGGTTTGGTTCAACCCAACTCTAAACACTGTGGATGCCTTTCTACAAAGAATACTATAGCCATCTATAAATCCCAAATTTAAATTCTACTTAAGCAGTGAGTAGGTACTTCCAACTTGAGTGTCACAACCTATCACCCAATTCTAAATTTCTTCACTTAACAATAGATTTCTACCACAATGAGATACTTCTATATGGAAAAATATGGCTACCAATCAAAACATGTACAACACATGTATTTAAACCAACTCATGTTTTTACCCATTTTACGCTCAATAATGTCATAAAATAAAAGTATTTTTTTCCAAAACAATCACTGTGAGAACTTGTTTCCATAATAGGTACTTCAAAACATTGAAAAATGTATCTATCAGGAAGGGATGTATATCTGAGGTATGAGAGATGGGTAGGGCATACTAAAAGTTCATGTTCCAATAATTGAAAACACGTTTGTTGCAATAGGTTCCTTTTAAAAAATAAAGACAAAGTTCACTCCTACTATCAATTGCTCTAATCAGATAATCTCCTAATAACTAGCCAAAATTAGTTTTGGGAAGATAGAGTTTTTATGAGTGAAGAGGAGATTAAAAAAAAAAAAGTTACAGAAGCCCAGTCCACATCATTCCACTTTAAAAAAATGTTCCTAAGAAGTTTCAAAATGGTAGAGTGGAAAATTATCTTTTGAGGAACCATTTACTTAGAGAAAAATATTTTATCAGTAATGGTGAATTATTACTGGCAAGAACATTATGCACTTTGAGGGATAAAATCCTCTTAATCTACATATAATATATAGAATGCATGAATAGATAATCCACGTACATATAGAAATTAGGGAAAAAAGTTAACTATCTTGTAAAATATACTCATAGTACTAATTAAGTATTATCAATTGGAAATTTTCAAGAAAACAATAAATAAGTGACACATCCATTTAAAGTCAAGCTAATAGATGCAAGAACTCTAATCCAATCATAAACCTTTATCTGTCTATACTACAAACACTAACTCAGTTCACCTTGCAAGTAAGGGAGAAGAACTAAAAGAAAGTGCTTTTGAAAAACAAGGTTAAAAAGAAATAAATAACTGTTGTAGTTTGGGTAAATATCTCGCTACATAAATTTATTCTTCTACAAATATTTTAGAAACGCACAAAATCTTCAGAGGTTAGTTATTCCCTTATGCAGTTGCCTGTCCATCAAATATTACATTGTTAACTTCCTTCTTCATGGTATATCATCGAGTTTTCAAATATTTCCAGAGTTCTTCTATTGTCTCTATTGAATTCAACCAACAAATGTACTTATCTCTAAACATTTTTAGTATTTTTCTTTAGTACTACATTGAGTCATGTGCACATGACTTTAAAATTGAACTCAATGTCTCCTATTGCTTCCTTATGAAGTCCTCTAGACATTCTGCCACAAGAAGTTTCCTTCCAAAGATGTTTCCAAAGAAGAAAAATATTTAACTATCTTATATATGATGAGCTGATACCTGTATGATAACCACTATATTTGATATAAAAAATAAATTTAACAGTTTTATAAATAAGAAATATTTGTAAGTATGAATGTCATTAGAAAAAAAATCTACCAAAAATAGTACTTCAACTCATTGTTTTGTACTAGATAGCCACATAATTCAAATCATATAATCATAGCTTTCTGCAGCTGCAAGGGGGTGTTAGCAACTCCCTATGCAAATGAGGAAACTGAGGCTCTAAAAGGTTAAAGGACCTGTGTAGAATACAACTTCCTACAAAGATAATGGAAGATTGTCACCGGTGACCGGGATTTATGCCATTCCATGCTGCCGTACCAGTTCCCAAGGAGCAAGTAACCAGTGGTAATTCATAATGTATTGCCCTGACAATCTCGATATCCGTGGGCTTCTGTCTTAAGTATACATTTATTACTGAGTAATGGACTCTTGCGTTTTGCCCGCCCGCTGTTGTACACAAAGATTGACACCCCTTGGCGCATCTTGACTTTGAGGGCTCTCAACTGACTTCTGCCCTTGTGCATTTTACTGGCAGCTTAAAAATCCTGATTCAGCAATGTTATAACAATACTATTACAGCTATCTTTTAAAATACATAAAACCACACTAGCTAGAGGATAGTGCCACTATCACAAAAAGGGCGATGCTCCAATCATCTGTTTCCGTTACAACGCAGCCACAGCAATACAGCACAAAATCAGGTTTCAGGAAATTCTAAAGAGAACTACAAAGATGTAAGAAAATTCCGTATTTTTGCTAAGAATATTCTACTTAGCTTGTAGTTGTACCACATCTGAAATGAATTCTGAAATATGGATACACCTAACTTTTTTACAGTTATAAGTTTCGATGAATAAGTGGGAAGGTATCCATTTTATTTTTTAAAATGGATAATTTTCATGTCCTAAAAACAAAAAAATAGGAGGAGGATCCCCAAAAAACCCAACTCAGAATCACATATTAGAGCATGGACCCTTGTAGGTAAGTGTTCTAAGAACCTTCAGTAACAGTGTACTGACTAGCATTGTTGTAAGAGGCTGTGTTCAGCTCCAGCGAATTTTCTTTTTTTTTTGGAGATTCTTTCAACACATTTGCCCATTTCATGATGGGCAATTTACAAGTACACCTGCCCACACTGTGCTGAGTGCTCAGTAGTTTTTGACCAAAAACAGCATGACCCCTGTGCCCCACCCTTCCTATTCACCTGGCCTCACCCTGAGTGACTTTTTTGTTTCCCCAGATGGAGACAGTTTTGTTTCCCTGGGAAAGGTTTTGCTGATGTGGAAGAGGTGAAACAAAAAATGGCAGAAGCACTAAAAGGCACCAAAATTGATGAGTTCAAAAACTGTTTTAGAACAGTGGAAAAAGTGTTTCAATAGGTGTATGGCATTCAGGTGACTGAAGTTTAAACATGTAAGAATAAACATATAATTTTTTATAAATAAAGTCCAGGTTTGGGGGGAGTATTCCCCCTTGTATATACTGCATGAGATTAAACCCTATGGATGAAACCACATGCAAGAGTAGTATAGGTTATAGAAAAAAATGCCTTCATAATGTCTTCTGCTATCTGTATTGCTAACTATATAACTCTTGCATATATAATTCCATTATACTTTTATAATTCAGGGTTTTGAAAATGCTTTTGAACCATTAATATATTTTCCTGGTTAAAATTCTTTGAGATGTTCTTAACAAGAGTCTTAGATAATGAATTTGGGCAAACTCTGGAACAGTCTTTACAGTATTATCATTCTCATTAATTTTCAGAACTACCCACTGTGTTGAGATGATTGTCATGGGCCTTAGACTTCAATTTGGCTAAATATTTTTGCATATATTTCAACATATAAGTAACTAACAGATGTTTAAATGTTAAGTTTATATGGGAGAAGTGGTTAAATGTGTTTAATCTCATGAGTTCTTTGCCACACTAATTCTTATTTTATTATTTATTTATGTATTATACAATTTCATCTATACTTTGGCCTACAATGAACCAATAATTCCAAAATCCCTTCAAAGATGACAATCCTTTAAAACACTCTGGAATTTAAGACATCTATGTATATACAATATTTAACATATGTAACATCACTATTTTTTAAAAGAGAATACCTTAAATAGCAATATAAAATAATTATTTTTATAAAATATACAGAGTCCATATGAAGCATAGGACTGTACTTTGTTTTTCTTTTTTATTTCTTTTTTTCAAGAAAGAGTGATTTCCATTTATATTCTTATTCGCCTTTTGCAACCTGACATATGCTCCTGCCCTAACCTGCCAAAAGATGGGTAGGGGGCTAAAAACAATACGACTTTAAGAGAGTTAATGTAATACACAGTTCCATACTTCCATCTAGTTTATTCTTTTTTCTTTGCCTTTTTGGTTATCTCTGAAGGCTGCTTCTGTTTCCATTGTCTCATCCTTTAGCATTCACATATCAGAGCAATAAGTATTTCATTACTGGTTTATCTGTCCAGAGGGTTGAGAAGCGGTAACAATTAACCCTCCCTTCACAGTGATTGATACAGGCTTTGCTTTCAATTTGTTCCACTACACAGATCATGAAATTCTGAATGCAATCATCCTCATTGACCTACACTTTCAAACACACAGCTACAATGAGACGAAAGTAATTATTAAAAGGAACACAGGACTACTGAGATCTGAAACAAAGTCTTTTAAAAATCTGTTAGATGACCTTCTGGCAAAATTGGCAAATCTTGAATACTAAGGAAAATGATAGCTTTGTGTCCCTGTCTGGAAATATTCAATGCAAGCTGATCAATGCATATTATGGTGATTGCACTGGCCGTAGTATGTACTTAGAAAATGCAGAAGGCCATTCTAGAACCATTACAAACAGAGTTAAACTATTAACACTGTAGCTTACTCTGTCGGAAATTTTTTCCAGGAAACCAAAGTCCCTGATTTGTGTAAAAAGAAAAATATATTGACCATAGCAGACAATTAAGATTGAAAATGCAATAGTTTTACTCTCTAAGAAGAGTTGCATACCTAAGCCCTATATGTTCCTTGTCACCCTCCCCTTAGATGAAGATTCACAGTAAGAAATGAATACATTTTTCACAAAGTCTGAAAAATAGTTTCAAATAAATATTAATCTACTGCAATCGATACATATGAGGAATGGAGAGGGGCTGGTAGGAGAGTGTTGACTACAGAACTCTATTAAAACAAGGGTTGCACTTAAAGAAAATCAGGGCAGAAAGCGAGGCAGCAGGCCTGAGGCTCTAATCACAGAACAGAGTGATGGAGATGAACCAATACTGCATGGATTAGCAATGAATTATTTTGAACCATAATCGCATGCCTGCACAGAAGAGAGGCAAAAACTAACCATTGCTCATAAACTGATCTGCTAATTTTGAGACACAGAGAGAGGAAGAGACAAAGAGTAAATTCATAAGCTAAACTAATTCAGGATAATAAAAACCTAAAGATTTGGTTACATGTCAAGTAACATTTTAAATGTCTGCCACATAGTACCTAATACAGAGCGTTCAGAGTATAAACTGTAAAGTACTTGGATTCAAACAGGATTAAACTAATCATTTCCTCTAAGATCAGGATATGATATATCTACTCCACTCTCCATTCTTCTTTGCCCCATAACTTGACATCCCCCAGATACAAATTTTTTAAAGTATTTAGTTATAAAGAAGAAACAGCATTCAAGGAATTGCCTTCCTTTGGATAATCTAACAAATTCATATCAAATGAAGATTCAATTGTTAAAACTAATTTTGTTAGGAAGAAAAAATCAAAACTGCTGGTAGCAAGAGATTCCTGAGATTCTTATGAACAGACTGTTTAAATGAAGAGCACTTTAATCAGTAGAGGAATCCTCACGTTTCTAATGTCTTGCTGTGCATTCTGCAGGTTATAGTAGCAGCTGGTACAGGTCATATATCTTTTGTGAGCATCCCAAAAAGGCTCACTGCCAGACTGTTAAATTATGAATAAGCAATGAACAAAAGAATGCAGATACGGTGGTGACAAGATAATCCAAGCAAATTTATCTATGACAAATTTCTCAGGATTAACAAATTACATTTACACAGAACAATAAAAATGTGCAAAAAAAAAAATGATGAGCCTACTTTTCCTTACAGAATTAGGAAAACAAAAAGTCACCAAACCAAACCACTGCATACATTTAAATTTAACTCAATTTAAAGTAAGACATTTATAATTTGTTCAAGATATCTTTGTAACATTTTTCCTTTTTAGGTAGACATACACGAATATGGTATTTCTGGTATACAGTTTATATATAATTCATGTTGTAAACAGTATGAACATGTACTATATATTTTAAACTTCTATATCAGCTGTGCATACTATATACAAAACTTGTATTATAAAAAAGTATTCTATTCATATATATGGATAAAATGTATATGCTTTTCAGAAGCGGATTCTGAGGAATAAATTATATGTAGGGAAAAAATGTTCCCTCAATCAGTACGATACATATTAGTTATTAAAATAACCACATTTATTGATGTCCTCATTTTTTTAGGACCAGAGACAGAGGTTCTGCAAACAGTTCCAATCATTCTACCTATTCAACCAAAATACTGCGATCTTTCTGAGTTAAAGTAATTCTGAATGAAGTTTAGAAGTAGCATCCTTTTTTGCAGTATTACAGTAACAGAAAGGAAAATTCGGAGATTTGAGAGTGTTCGTTATAGCTATATTCACATATAGATGACCCACTGTACAATATTAAATTTTTTATAATAGAATTCCTTTTATAAATCTTACAAATGAAAAAGCTCTAGTTTATCAGATGTAATGAGACATTACTAAAATGACCTATGAGTCCATAAAGTGGTCTTAAAATGTTGTGGGATACTACTTTCCAAAATATGTGAAAAAGATTTGTTTTAAAATTTTATACTAGGCACCCAAGTTAGCGTCCTTTAATTCTGCATTAGCATAGTGATGATAATATAATACTGTAATCAGAAGTAATTTCTTTTAAGATGATCTGATGGCTGCTTAAAATTTTCTAGCCTATTTTTCATTTATACTTCCTATTGACTTTTGCTTTTTACTTTCAATATTTTATTAACACATCTCTCTAAATGAGTCCTTGCCAACATTTTAAAAGGCAACCTGTCCTTTATGTACACAAGAAATTTGCTGAATGTAAAAATGAACAAGATATACAAGCAAAATACCTTTTCAACCACAATACTCAAACACTGCTTATCTATTCTTGTCAAGCCCTAAAATTTCTATTATCCATTTTATTTTTGAAATAAGGTATTTACTTGACAGTATTATATCCAAAATTGTGAAATAAATGTGACATGTTTGTCTGTAACTGAAAATCTAGCATATATCCTGCAATGAACAGTGATGGAATCAGATGCTACAAAGTTTCCTAAAGTACAGTTTTTGCTAAAGAACTGTTACTTACCAGATAAACCCCTAGAGTTCCTGGCATAGAAAAATAAAAATGTATCAAAGACTGACTTTCCCGTCTTTAAGATGGTGTGTGTGTGTGTGTGTGTGTGTGTGTGTGTTGAGGGGAGGAGGGACTAAATAATGATAACTTGACACATACATATTTATTGTGGTTCATTTTTAACATGTTATGTTTTTAATTAAATGAGCTAATGCATGCAAAGCCCTTAAAACAGTACCTGTTTATTAGCACACAGTGCTATATAAATGCTTGCTGTCATTATTATAATGCCAGATAACTTGGCAGGAGGCCAACTTGTATAAGTCCTTATATGTTTCAAAGGAAAGCATCCAGAAATAAGTTAGACACTAAAGTGTGTTATTTGGAAAGATTTATGAGGCTGTTTCTACCCACCCAGTGGCAAAAACTATTGCAAAATAAAAACATCTCAACTGTAATCAACTGTAATCTTTAGACAAACTGTGGATACTCTGAGGCATGGATTTATAAGTAGAAGAGAGTCTTGAGAACTTCATACGACCAAAGAGGCATATTATGTGGCAAATTGATTCTTCTGAAACCATTCAGCTAAAAATCTGCCATTTGGTATATATAGCTGTGGACCTTGCCCACAAAGCTACTGGAATATTAAATAGTAAGGTGAGAATACTTTAAATATTGATTCCTTCTCTAGCTTTATAAACATGGAAGTTCTCAAGCATTCGACAAAGGCCCAAAATAGATGAGATATAGGTCACTGCCCATGGTACAACTGGTCTTTCTGCCATTGGAATTCTCCAGCATCGGTTCAGATATCTGACTTTGGAAAGTCTGAAGAGACAGGACCCTTCACACTGGCATTTCTACAGAGACTACAGTGCCTAAGTCTACATTGGAGACAAACCTGAATTCACTCTCCAACTCTTAACACTTTCCTTGGGAATGCTAGGCCTCTATTTTCCCATCTGTAAGTGGGCATATTCACACTTTCTCTTATAGGATAGTGGGGAAACAAATGAGAAAATTACTGTGAAGCATGTAACATAAGGTCTGAAGCATGGTAGTGTCCAATAAATGTGTATTATTAGTAGTATCATATGTAACCTATTTTAATTTTTAAATCCCATCAAAACACCTTTTCTGAAATTTGCTATAATTTCACTTATATTTACATGGCATCTTTTGTCTTTTGTTCCTCCCAGAACCCCTAATAATTGTATAGTCACCAATTACAATATTTTACAAGTTGAATAACTATCCTCCAACACACTTAGCTAAGAGGAATAAAAAAAGATAGAAAGCCTTATATTTTTATGAATACTGTACTTTTTACTCTTTTAGAAAGGGGTGTTTTCTGGCTCTCTGTCATATTCTCCATATCCAATACAAGGCCAAGTCTATAACCAAAGAAACCACTCTTCCAAGGTATATTATTGGGTACTATCCCTGGCACAAGTCACCAATGGTCCATAGTAAAGATTCAATAAATAAAGCTGAATGAAAGAATGAAAGAGCCGATCAATAATTACAGTCTAGGGCCCAGAGCACTGTGGGCCATAGTAACATGAGATTTTCGCCTTGCTTCACATGATGTCCATAATTCCATGGTATTTCCAATTAATCCACCAAAACATCATACTTCACAAATGTATACAGACAACAGCTTCAGGTGTTGTTAATCTTGTCACTATCCTAGTCTTTCTAGATATAGTATCAGTCACTTGATTCTTACTAAGCCATGTCCTAGTCTTACAATATAGTATTACTAATTCTACGACCAATTATTTTATCTATGTAAGGTTCTATCAAACTTAATAGTGCAAACATCCCCTTCATACTTATGAGACCCAGCGCAGTAAAAATACCATTCAGTCACAGTTGGTTTATTACACTGACCAATGAGAGGAAATAAAGGCCACTATTTACTGTGGAAATACAAACATCATTAAATGCAAACAACTGAGTTTTCCCATAAATTCTAGATATTCTTACCTAATCACAGATTTAAATATTTAGTTTCACATATTTCATTATGCACAACTTTGGTAGCACTTAAAATTTAAAGAATAATATTTAATCAGTTAATCAATTAAAATTTTCAACCTACTAGCTTCTTCACTAAATGTCAGCCTATGTATTCACTAAATGAATACATCCTAAGCAATTAAAGACATGTATAAAACAGCTTAAGTTAGACTGTAGCCCAAATGCAATGCAGAACTTTTAAAAATCAATTTGAATGATTAAATGCTACAATGTAGAAACAGTACACATGTAAATACAGCATGGGGAGCCAGTACTGCTCTCACATGTGCTTAATTTTCTTTAAATTTAATGACATTCTTCATAAGACAGAGGATCACAAGAAATATAGAAAAACAAAGACAAAATAAGATTTGCATTGAGGTCATTATTACTAGAAAAGTACTTGAGAAAGTTAATTAGGGAAGGAATTAACAGCAGTGATTCAGAAACTCTGGTAATATATCCTCTGTGAATATCCCTAAATATGAAGATATACAGCTTAAAAAACAAAACAAAACAACCAAAGGCAACACTGCCTAAATCTTTCCTCAGGATTACTTTACAAAAATATTTATGTATGTGTATGTATGTGTGTGTGTGTGTGTGTGTGTGTGTGTGTGTGTGTGTGTGTGTGTGTGTGTGTGTGTATGTATGTATTTCTCTAAAAAAATATGTATATGATATGACATGTATATATCTTGTTATAGAAACTTCCCCATAGAGCAGGGAATCCTGGACAGCAGGTCCCATTTCCAACAGATGCAATTTTAACATGCCAGTGAATCTCAGGCTGAGATCTGGGGTAGAGAAAAAGAGTCGAGTGATTCATAGAAATGCTGGCACTCCCATAAAATAGCTCTATCACAGCACAGGGGCAACCACTGTGCAGAAGAATTGCAGGGCAAAATCAAAATTCACATCAATAAAGTTACCAAACTGCTCGATTTGTGGATTACATCTAAAGAGCAATATAATTCTTATCAATTCATGGCTGAGCTGGTAATTACACATAACCTTTAGTAATATTTTTAACAATGCATAAAGAGATGAAAACTTTACTCATAATACCATTAGGTGCTGAAAATACCCCCTGCAACTTTTTTTTTTTTGAAAGAATCCCATAATGTTGAATTCAAGTTTGCTCCTTGTAACAAATCAAATCCAGTGATTGGCATATTGCATGCTTGGAATGGTTATATGTCTCTCAATTCATAAACCAAAAACTGGACATCTGAAAGGATGTTGTAATGTGGGAGAGTCCTATGTAATAAAGGTCATGATAACTCCTGTCTGTAGAGCTATACCATCTAATATCCTCTCTGCTGGATCTATGATATGTCCATGCATTACAGTTCTTGTTGACAGTCTGTTGCCTTGGAAATATTTCATTATTTCAGTTTTTCCATTTGTAGACCCTTGGCCTTGTGATATGAAGGCCATCCTATTTCATATTTTCGATTATCATTTAAGCAATCTTGTGGAGCTATTTATATATATAAGCAAGTGTTAGACAACACATATAATCATTTATCACTATGTTTAAGCTTACACTGTAGACAGAAGTACCTCCAAAAAAGTCTTCCCCACCACCTTTATTTTTTAAACTAAAAGGCTTATGCTACCAGAATATGCTTTGCAAATCAGTATGGGCATATCACAAGTTGGACATTTTTCTCTGTCTAATTTTATCGGTTATACATTCACCTAGTAGAAAAACTCTGCAGCAGTGCTATATAATTTTCATTCTATTGGAGTTTAAAAAAAATCAAACAAGTTTATGTCCACAAGGTTTTCAACTTGTTCTTTTGGGCTCTGAAGAGGCATTTTCTGTATGTATGATTCAGAGAAATTTAAAAAGTACTAAATAGTAACCAAAGACATTATCAAGAACAAGCCTCTTTTTCCAAAATTTACTTTGTAAACATTATTATAAGGAAATGACTTTGGTATTGTATTATTATGCACAGGTTAGACATTACATAAATAAACAATGAGACAATTCAAAAGATATGTTTTTTTTCCTCTCTAAGTTTTTGATCATGGATGTATTTGAAAAGCAGTAAAGAATAAAGTTTCCATAAATGCTTCTGTGAAATCAATGATTTGTAAACCATTTTTAAAATAAATAGGAGGATACCATTTAAAACCTGTCCACAGAAAGTTATCTTTTATAAACTCACTTGGGTTCAACAGCTACAGAGAAATAATACTATTAACCAACAAGTGCTAGGCACAAAGTGCAAATAAAGGTGGAATAACTCTACTTAGTTGACGCCAGTAACTATGAAAAATAACTCCCTCCTGAACAAACCATCTGACTTCCTATTTCTCATTACAAAACCAAATCAACTTACATGTGTAATGTTTACACTTAAAGTGTTAAGAGCATTTAAAACCCTAATAACAAAGTGAACCCTTGGGGCATAAAACAACTGTTTGGATAACAGGCCAAGTTTGTGGTTATTACTGTTGGAAAGGCTTAGACTACAACTCCCTTCTTCCTCTCCTCTGCAATGCTCCTTCTGCCCCTATCCTGGTATGATTACTCCTCCCTCTCCCTACAGGTTAAACCTTCTCGGATCCAACCTTTAAAATGACAGCATCCAAGCTGAACAAGAAGATGCTATTAAAGGGCATTAAATTAAATACAGTATATCCTCCTACAACTTCAATCAGAATTTCAGACCAAGTGTTATTTAGTTCAGCTCTCAAGTGGAGCAGAATAACAAATCGCGCACTTTGATTTACCTTCTTCGAATGCCAAATGGAGACAGGTGATAAAGAACGCACTCATGCACAGGCTATGAAGTTGCCCCTAGAAATTAATTCTATCTTCAAGATTCCTATCTTAGAGAAATTCCCAAAATGGCACACAAATAGGCCTCTGCTAGAGAGATTACTGGGGCCATCCCAGTAAACACATTTACTACCAACAGAACCGGGGAGGAAGGGAGGGGGGAAAAGGAAGGAGGGCGGGGGAGGA